>NW_027311918.1:480000-520000 GCF_040954645.1 Diabrotica undecimpunctata | reverse complement strand
AAGAACACGGCCGTGGCAAGAAGTCCCTGAATGTCGTAAGAGGCGACTACTTGGTAGGAGTCGAAAGGTGAAGAGTGTATGTGTGTGTGTGTGCGTGTGTGTGCGTGTGTGTGCGTGTGTAAGTGTGTGTGTATGTGTGTGTGTCCGTTTGGCTTTCAGAGATAAGACTGCGGCTGAGGCAAGAAGTCCCTGCCTGTGGTAAGAGGAGAATAATGGGTAGGAGTCGAGAGGTGAAGATTGTATGTGTGTGTGTGTGTGTGTGTGTGCGTGTGTGCGGCTGTGTGTGCGTGTGTGACTGTGTGTGTATGTGTGTGTGTCCGTTTGGCTTGCAGAGATAAGAATACGGCCGTAGCAAGAAGGCCCTACCTGTCGTAAAAAGCGACTAATGGGTAAGAGTCGAGAGGTGAAGAGTGTATGTGTGTGTTTGTGTGCATGTGTGCGTGTGTGTGCGTGTGTAAGTGTGTGTTTATGTGTGTGTGTCCGTTTGGCTTGCAGAGATAAGAATACGGCCGAGGCAAGAAGGCCCTGCCGCTTGTAATTGGCGACTAATAAGTAGGAGTCGAGGGGTGAAGAGTGTATGTGTGTGTGTACGTGTGTGCGTGTGTGTGTGCGTGTTTGAGTATGTGTGTGTGTTAGTTCGGCCTGCAGAGATAAGAACACGACCGAGGCAAGAAGGCCCTGCCTATCGTAAGAGGCGACTAATAGGTAGGAGTCGAGAGGTGAAGAGTGTATGTGTGTGTGCGTGTGTGTGCGTGTGTGGGTATGTGTGTGTGTCCTTTCGGCTTGCAGAGATAAGAATACGGCCGAGGGAAGAAGGTTCTGCCTGTCTTAAGAGGCGACTAATGGATAGAAGTCGAGAGGTGGAGAGTGTGTGCGTGTGCGTGTGTGCGTGTGTTCCTGTGTGCGTGTGTTTGTGTGTGCGTGTGTGTGTGTATGTGTCCGTTTGGCATGCAGAGATAAAAACACGGCCGTAACAAGAAGTTCCTGCCTGTCGTAAGAGAAGAATAATGGGTAGGAGTCGAGAGGTAAAGAGTGTATGTGTGTGTGTGTGTGCGTGTATGCGTGCATGTGTGAGTGTGTGTGTATGTGTGTGTGTGTGAGTGTGTGTGTGTCCTATCGGCTCGCAGAGATAAGAACACGGCCGTGGCAAGAAGGCCCTGCCTGTCGTAAGAGGCGACTAATATGTAGGAGTCGAGAGGTAAAGAGTGTATTTGTGTGTGTGTGCGTGTGTGCGTGTGTGTGCGTGTGTGCGTGTGTGTGTGTGTCCGTTTGACGTGCAAAAATAAGAACACGGCCGTGGCAAGAAGTCCCTGCCTGTCGAAAGAGGAGAATAATGGGTAGGAGTCGAGAGGTGAAGAGTGTATGTGTGTTTCTGTGTGCGTGCGTGTGTGAGTGTGTGTGTATGTGTGTGTGAGTGTGTGTGTTCGGTCGGCTCGCAGAGATAAAAACACGGATGTGGCAAGAAGGCCCTGCCTGTCGTAAGTGGCGACTAATGGGTAGGAGTCGAGAGGTGAAGAGTGTATGTGTGTGTGTGTGTGCGTGTGTGCGTGTGTGTGTTCGTGTGTGAGTGTGTGTGTGTGTGTCCGTTTGGCTTGCAGAGATAAGAATACGGCCGTGGCAAGAGGGCCCTGCCTGTCTTAAGAGGCGACTAATGGATAGGAGTCGAGAGGTGGAAAGTGTGTGCGTGTGCGTATGCGTGTGTGCGTGCGTGTGTGTGTAAGTGTGTGTATCCGTTCGGCGTGCAGAGATAAGAATACGGCCGGGGCAACAAGGCCCTGCCTCTCGTAAGAGGCGACTAAAAGGTAGGAGTCGAGAAGTGAAGAGTGTATGTGTGTGTGTGTGTGTGTGTGACTGTGTGTGTGTGTCCGCTCGGCTCGCAGAGATAAGAACACGGCCGTGGCAAGAAGGCCCTGCCTGTCGTAAGAGGCGACTAATAGGTAGAAGTCGAGAGGTGAAGAGTTTATGTGTGTGTGTGCGTGTATGCGTGTGTGTTTACGTGTGTAAGTGTGTGTGTGTGTATGTGTGTTTGTGTGTGCGTGTGTGTGTGTCCGTTCGGCTTGCAGAGATAAAAACACGGCCGTGGCAAGAACTCCCTGCCTGTCGTAAGAGGCGAATAATGGATCGAAGTCGAGAGGTGCAGAGTGTGTGCGTGTGTGCGTGTGTTCCTGTGTGCGTATGTTTGTTTGTGCGTGTGTGTGTGTCCGTTCGGCTTGCAGAGATAAAAACACGGCCGTTGCAAGAAGTCCCTGCCTGTCGTAAGAGAAGAACAATGGGTAGGAGTCGAGAAGTGAAGAGTGTATGTGTGTATGCGTGCGTGTGTGTGTGAGTGTGTGTGTGTGTATGTTCGGCTCGCAGAGATAAGAACACGGCCGTGGCAAGAAGTCCCTGAATGCCGTAAGAGGCGACTAATGGGTAGGAGTCGAGAGGTGAAGAGTCTATGTGTGTGAGCGTGTATGCGTGTGTGTGTACGTGTGTGTGTGTGTGTGTATATGTGTGTGTATCCGTTTGGCTTACAGAGATAAGAATACGGCCGAGGGAAGAAGGCCTCTGGAATTCTGCCTGTCTTAAGTGGCGACTAATGGATAGAAGTCGAGAGGTGGAGTGTGTGTGCGTGTGCGTGTGTGCGTGTGTTCCTGTGTGCGTGTGTTTGTGTGTGCGTGTGTGTGTGTCCGTTCGGCTTGCAGAGATAAAAACACGGCCGTGGCAAGAACTCCCTGCCTGTTGTAAGAGGAGAATAATGGATAGAAGTCGAGAGGTACAGAGTGTGTGCGTGTGCGTGTGTGCGTGTGTTCCTTTGTGCGTGTGTTTGTTTGTGCGTGTGTGTGTGTGTCCGTTCTGCTTGCAGAGATAAAAACACGGCCGTGGCAAGAAGTCCCTGCCTGTTGTAAGAGAAGAACAATGGGTAGGAGTCGAGATGTGAAGAGTGTATGTGGGTGTGTGTGTGCGTGTGTGCGTGCGTGTGTGTGTGAGTGTGTGTGTGTGTGTGTTCGTTCGGATTGCAGAGATCAGAATACGGCCGAGGCAAGAAGGCCCTGCCTGTCGTAAGCGGCGACTAATGGGTAGGAGTCGAGAGATGAAGAGTGTATGTGTGTGTGTGTGTGTGCGTTTGTGCGTGTGTTTGTGCATGTGTGAGTGTGTATGTGTGTGCGTGTGTGCGTGCGTTTGTGTGCGTGTGTGAGTGTGTGTGTGTGTGTGTGTCCGTTCGGCTCGCAGAGATAAGAACACGGCCGTGGCAAGAAGGCCCTGCCTGTCGTAAGAGGCGACTAATGGGTAGGAGTCGAGAGGTGAAGAGTGTATGTGTGTGTATGTGAATGTGTGCGTGTGTGTGTGTGAGTGTGTGTGTATTTGTGTGTGTGAGTGTGTGTGTGTCCAGTCGGCTCGCAGAGATAAGAACACGGCCGTGGCAAGAAGGCCCTGCCTGTCGTAAGAGGCGACTAATGGGTAGGAGTCGAGTGGTGAAGAGTGTATATGTGTGTGTGTGCGTGTGTGCGTGTGTGTGCGTGTGTGAGTGTGTGTGTATGTGTGTGTTTGTTTGGCTTGCAGAGATAAGAATACGGCCAAGGCAAGAAGGCCTTGCCTTTTGTAAGGGGCGACTAATAGGTTGTAACGATGAGTCAAAGCCATCACCGTTAAACCAGCGTGCGCGCGAACCAACCCATGAAGTAGGAGTGTATCGACAGTAGAAAGGGCAAAGTTCCGCTTTATAAACGGCAACATTTCCTCATAGAGACAGAATCGACAGGTGTTGACTGAAGGTTCTCTTCTTCCCTACCCCGGCTTGTGGACGTGTTGAGTTCACAAGTTGTTCCGTCTCCCATACCGCCGCTATCCGAAAAGCGTGTTGAGCTTTTCACTACCTGTACTCTGAAGCAGTCGTGTTGAAACTGTCGAGGAGTGTCCTATTAACCCGAATCACTTAAGGGACGTGTTGAGTTCCTTTCCTTCCTTTGTACCTATCGTCCGCTGTTATTAAATCGATACTACGTTACCGTAAAATTTCAGATACACACTCGCTTGCCGATAAGACTAGTTCCATATGACAAGGTCAAGCTTAATTTGAATAAATAGGCCAGGTACTGAGAACACTAAACCAAATTGTAAATATGTACATAAGATTTTTGTCAATTTAATTTAAGGAAGACAATAAAGTTTTATTTTTATCTTGAACTCTGTCTTTGACTGTCTAAAAGCTACCCGGATAGTGACTCCAACGAGAGGACATCACAAGGTAGGAGTCAAGAGGTGAAGAGTGTATGTGTGTGTGCGTGTGTGTGTGCGTGTGTGAGTATGTGTGTGTGTCCGTTTGGCTTGCAGAGATAAGAACACGGCCGAGGCAAGAAAGCCCTACCTGTCGTAAGAGGCGACTAATGGGTAGGAGTCGAGAGGTGAAGAGTGTATGTGTGTGTGTATGTGCGTGTGTGCGTGTGTGTGCGTGTGTGAGTGTGTGTGTATGTGTGTGTGTATGTGTGTGTGTTTTCGTTTGGCTTGCAGAGATAAGAATACGGCCGAGGCAAAAAGGCCCTGCCTCTTGTAAGGGACGACTAATAGGTAAAAGTCGAGAGGTAAAGAGTGTATGTGTGTGTGCGTGTGTGTGTGTGCGTGTGTGTGTGTGTATGTGTGTGTGAGTGTGTGTGTATGTGTGTCTGTCCCTTCGGCTCGCAGAGATAAGAAAACAGCGGAAGCAAGAAAGTCATGCCTGTCGTAAGAGGCGCTTAATGTGTAGGAGTCGAGAGGTGAAGAGTGTATGTGTGTGTGAGTGTGCGTGTGTCTGTTTGTGCGTGTGTGAGTGTGTGTGTATGGATCTGTGTGTCCGTTCGGCTTACAGAGATAAGAATACGGCCGAGGCAAGAAGGACATGCCTGTCGTAAGAGGCGTCTAATGGGTAGGAGTCGAGAGGTGAAGAGTGTATTTGTGTGTGTGTGTGCGTGTGTTTGTGCGTGTGTTCGTGCGTGTGTATGTAAGTATGAGTGCCCGTTCGGCTCGCAGAGATAAGAACTCGGCCGTGGCAAGAAGTCCCTGAATGTTGTAAGAGGCGACTAATGGGTAGGAGTCGAGAGGTGAAGAGTGTATGTGTATGTGTGTGTGTGCGTTTGTGCGTGTGTTTGTGCATGTGTGAGTGTGTATGTGTGTGCGTGTGTGCGTGCGTATGTGTGTGAGTGTGTGTCTCCGTTCGGCTTGCAGAGATAAGAATACGGCCGGGGCAAGAAGGCCCTGCCTCTCGTAAGAGGCGACTAATGGATAGGAGTCGAGAGGTGGAGAGTGTGTGCGTGTGCGTGTGCGTGTGCGTGTGCGTATGTGCGTGTGTGTGCGTGTGTGAGTATGTGTGTGTGTCCGTTTGGCTTGCAGAGATAAGAACACGGCCGAGGCAAGAAAGCCCTACCTGTCGTAAGAGGCGACTAATGGGTAGGAGTCGAGAGGTGAAGAGTGTATGTGTGTGTGTATGTGCGTGAGTGCGTGTGTGTGCGTGTGTGAGTGTGTGTGTATGTGTGTGTGTATGTGTGTGTGTTTTCGTTTGGCTTGCAGAGATAAGAATACGGCCGAGGCAAAAAGGCCCTGCCTCTTGTAAGGGACGACTAATAGGTAAAAGTCGAGAGGTAAAGAGTGTATGTGTGTGTGCGTGTGTGTGTGTGTGCGTGTGTGTGTGTGTATGTGTGTGTGAGTGTGTGTGTATGTGTGTCTGTCCCTTCGGCTCGCAGAGATAAGAAAACAGCGGAAGCAAGAAAGTCATGCCTGTCGTAAGAGGCGCTTAATGTGTAGGAGTCGAGAGGTGAAGAGTGTATGTGTGTGTGAGTGTGCGTGTGTCTGTTTGTGCGTGTGTGAGTGTGTGTGTATGGATCTGTGTGTCCGTTTGGCTTGCAGAGATAAGAACACGGCCGAGGCAAGAAGGCCCTACCTGTCGTAAGAGGCGACTAATGGGTAGGAGTCGAGAGGTAAAGAGTGTATGTGTGTGTGTGTGCGTGTGTGCGCGTGTGTGTGCGTGTGTGAGTGTGTGTGTGTATGTGTATGTGTCCGTCTGGCTTGCAGAGATAAAAATACGGACGAGGCAAGAAGGCACCGCCTGTTGTATGGGGCGACGAATAGGTAGGAGTCGATAGGTGAAGAGTGTATGTGTGTGTGCGTGTGTGCGTGTGTGTGTGTGTGAGTGTGTGTGTATGTATGTCTGTCCCTTCGGATCGCAGAGATAAGAAAACAGCGGTAGCAAGAAAGCCATGCCTGTCGTAAAAGGCGCTTAATGTGTAGGAGTCGAGAGGTGAAGAGTGTATGTGTGTGTGCGTGTGTGTGTGTTTGTGCGTGTGTGAGTGTGTGTGTATGGGTGTGTGTGTCCGTTCGGCTCGCAGAGATTAGAATACTGCTGAGGCAAGAAGGACATGCCTTTCGTAAGAGGCGTCTAATGGGTAGGAGTCGAGAGGTGAAGAGTGTATTTGTGTGTGTGTGTGTGCGTGTGTGTGTGCGTGTGTTCGTGCGTGTGTGTGTGAGTATGTGTGACCGTTCGTCTCGCAGAGATAAGAACTCGGCCGTGGCAAGAAGTCCCTGAATGTCGTAAGAGGCGACTAATGGGTAGGAGTCGAGAGGTGAAGAGTGTATGTGTGTGTGTGTGTGCGTGTGTGCGTGTGTTTGTGCGTGTGTGAGTGTGTATGTGTGTGCGTGTGTGCGTGCGTGTGTGTGTGAGTTTCTGTATCCGTTCGGCTTGCAAAGATAAGAATACGGCCGGGGCAAGAAGGCCCTGCCTCTCGTAAGAGCCGACTATTGGATAGGAGTCGAGAGGTGAAGAGTGCCACGTCCGTGGCAAGAAGGCCATGCTTGCTGTAAGGAGCGACTAATGGGTAGGAGTCGAGAGATGAAGAGTGTACGTGTGTGTGTGCGTGTGTTCGTTTGTGTGTACGTGTGTATGTGTTTGTGCGTGTGTAAGTGTGTGTGTGTATGGGTGTGTGTGTCCGTTCGGCTTGCATAGATAAGAATACGGCCGTGGCAAGAAGGCCATGCATGCTGTAAAGAGCGAATAATTAGTAGGAGTCGAGAGATGAAGAGTGTATGTGTGTGTGTGTGTGTGTTCCTTTGTGTGTTCGTGTGTAAGTGTGTGTGTGTATGTATGTGTGTGTCCGTTCGGCTCGCAGAAATTAGAATACGACCGAGGCAAGAAGGCCATGCCTGTCGTAAGAGGCGACTAATGGGTAGAAGTCGAGAGGTGAAGAGTGTATTTGTGTGTGTGTGTGTGTGCGTGTGTGTCAGTGTGTGTGTCCGTTCGGCTCACAGAGATAAGAAGTCGGCCGCGGCAAGAAGTTCCTGCCTGTCGTAAGAGGCGACTAATGGGTAGGAGTCGAGAGGTGAAGAGTGTATGTGTGTGTGTATGTGTGCGTGTGTGTGTGCGTGTGTGTGTGAGTGTGTGTGTCCGTTCGGCTTGCAGAGATAAGAATACGGCCGAGTCAAGAAGGCCCTGCCTGTCTTAAGAGGTGACTAATGGATAGGAGTCGAGAGGTGGAGAGTGTGTGCGTGTGCGTGTGCGTGTGTGTGTGTGTGTGTCTGCGTCTGAGCGTGCGTGTGTGTGTGAGTGTGTGTGTATGTCCGTTCGGCTGGCAGAGATAAGAACCTGGCCATGGCAAGCATGACCTGCCTGTTGTAGGGGGCGACTAATAGGTAGGAGTCGAGTGGTGAAGAGTATATGTGTGTGTGCGTGTGTCTGTGTGCGTGTGTAAGTATGTGTGTGTGTCCGTTCGGCTTGCAGAGATAAGAATACGTCCGTGGCAAGAAGGCCCTGCCTGTCTTAAGAGGCGACTAATGGGTAGGAGTCGAGAGGTGAAGAGTGTATGTGTGTGTGTGTGTGAGTGTGTGTGTGTGTCCGTTCGGCCCGCAGAGATAAGAATACGTCCGTGGCAAGAAGGCCCTGCCTGTCTTAAGAGGCGACTAATGGGTAGGAGTCGAGAGGTGAAGAGTGTATGTGTGTGTGTGCGTGTGTGCGTGTGTGTGTGCGTGTGTAAGTATGTGTGTGTTTCCGTTCGGCTTGCAGAGATAAGAATACGTCCGTGACAAGAAGGCCATGCTTGCTGTAAGGAGTGACTAATGGGTAGGAGTCGAGAGATGAAGAGTGTACGTGTGTGTGTGCGTGTGTTCGTTTGTGTGTACGTGTGTATGTGTTTGTGCGTGTGTAAGTGTGTGTGTGTATGGGTGTGTGTGTCCGTTCGGCTTGCATAGATAAGAATACGGCCGTGGCAAGAAGGCCATGCATGCTGTAAAGAGCGACTAATTGGTAGGAGTCGAGAGATGAAGAGTGTATGTGTGTGTGTGTGTGTGTTCCTTTGTGTGCGCGTGTGTAAGTGTGTGTGTGTATGTATGTGTGTGTCCGTTCGGCTTGCAGAAATTAGAATACGACCGAGGCAAGAAGGCCATGTCTGTCGTAAGAGGCGACTAATGGGTAGAAGTCGAGAGGTGAAGAGTGTATTTGTGTGTGTGTGTGTGTGTGTGTGTGTGTGTGTGTGTGTGTGTGTGCGTGCGTGTGTGTCAATGTGGGTGTCCGTTCGGCTCACAGAGATTAGAAGTCGGCCGTGGCAAGAAGTTCCTGCCTGTCGTAAGTCGAGTCGAGAGGTGAAGAGTGTATGTGTGTGTGTGTGTGTGCGTGTGTGTGCGAGTGTGTGTGAATGTATGTGTGTGTCCGTTCGGCTCGCAGAGATTAGAATACGGCCGTGGCAAGAAGGCCATGCATGCTGTAAAGAGCGACTAATTGGTAAGAGTCGAGAGGTGAAGAGTGTATTTGCGCATGTGTGTGTGCGTGTGTGCGTGCGTGTGTGTGTGAATGTGTGTGTCCGTTCAGCTTGCAGAGTTAAGAATACGACCGAGGCAAGAAGGCCTTGCCTGTCGTAAGTGGCGACTAATGGGTAGGAGTCGAGAGGTGAAGAGTGTATGTGTGTGTGTGTGCGTGTGTGCGTGTGTGTGTGCTTGTGTGAGTGTGTGTGTGTGTGTGTCAGTTTGGCATGCAGAGATAAGAATACGGCCGTGGCAAGAAGGCCCTGCCTGTCGTAAGAGGCGACTAATGGGTAGGAGTCGAGAGGTGAAAAGTGTATGTGTGTGTGTGCGTGTGTGCGTGTGTGTGCGTTTGTGAGTGTGTGTGTGTGTGTTAGTTCGGCCTGCAGAGATAAGAACACGACCGAAGCAAGAAGGCCCTGCTGAAACAACTTAAGTTGCAAACGCAAAAGCGCCAATTGAAACCTAACCAAATTGCAAACGCAAAAGCGCCAGTTGAAACCTAAATAAAATTTAGGGGTGGTATATGGAGAAGGAGATGATCAATTAGAGAAGAACTAGCAAAGAAGTTATAATAAAAAGAATGGCTTAGCTCAAAAGAACACAGAGACACAAAACCTCAAGCACGAATTCGGGCTAGCCTCACTACACTAGAATTTGGCTTTGAGATAAGGGGAAAAGAGATCTTTTAACCAAAAGAATACAATATAATAATGCACCGGAAAATCTGGAACTATAAAAGGGGTAAGATAAGAGAATATACGGAGATGCCTAGGAAAATACTAAAATGGGCGCCAGCTAATTTCTGAAGGAAATTAACAAAAAAATAAATGAAGTTATGAACAACAAGGAATAAAGTACTATTGATTTAATACCCTGTAATAATGTTTAAAAGCCGAAAAGACACTATTGACCTTGTTCTGCTATATTATAACTGTAAGCAGGAACTGAAATAAAAGCAAAACTACTTGTAACAAATATATTTATAGTATTAACAACTAACAAAACTCACCTATATATATATATATATATATATATATATATATATATAGAGAGAGAAAATCTAATTACAGTAGTGGGGGTACGGTATGCGAGGACCAAAAAGCCACGACAAAATTAAATATCCCCACTACTGGGCCAAACGAAAAGGTGTATTAATAAATCTATAATCTAAGTCCATGGGAGAAGCGAGATCTTAACACTAAGGTTAGTTACGAAAGTTAAATCCTAGATAGGTAAGGTAGGGAATATAAATACTAAGCAAAAAAACCGTGACGGTTATACAAAAGAAACTACCTTACCTAACAAATATACGACTAATATGTGTCGAAGCAGCTAAACACCAGATCTATGTGTAAGTGTTATGCTTACACACAGATGCTGGGAGATATCTAAAGTGATCAAGTGTGATGAGTATGGCCAACAGACTCGGAAAGATATATATATAATTTTTAAAAACCCTGATACATAAATTTCTTCCCTTCCCTTTTAAAAACCGCTATACAAAAATCATGAACCCCTTCCCTAACAATGAATCTAATTTAATTAATTAATAGCTATTTACCTAACTTTTATAGATGTTACAAAAACTGTAATAAGTACTAACCTTTGTATATGCATATACAAAGTTGTAAATTACAAGAAAAACCTTAACCCTGAGAAACTAGTTGTTACTGTCTGTCACAACACTACAGCGGTCCTGGATAAGTCCCCTTAAGACTCTGACGATCCTTGAGACTCCGGAAAAAAAACGAATGAAGAGGAACGCTGTGGTTCTGGAGACAATCGGTTCCTGGTTTCCAATGGGTTGAATTAGGTGTTTGGTTAAACTAATTCTAGTATTAGACGTTATTCTAATCGGGTGAAATCTACAAAAAATAACATTTAGAGAAACATCAAGGCACCCAAAGATGACTGTCAACACATACTTTTACATCGAATTACCACAATAAACAAACATTTTATTTTATCAGCTGACTGTCATCCTGTCTATTTATTGCGTCTGCGCATTTAAAGAATATCTAGTAAATCAGGCATGAAACTTTTTATACCGAGTAGGTATACAAAAAAACAGAAAAACTAATTAGGTGTCCGATAAATTAACGATCTAGGCTCAAGGCCACATGATACATATGAGAAAACTCGGATTTTACACTTTTAATATTTCAAAAGACAATGAAAATATCAATAAAATGATAGGCCTATAAAACTAAATGATTTAATTGCTCACCTGGGTTTTAAATAATTATTTCAGTAGATTTGGAAGCCGGGTCTTAAATATTCATTTCTATAGATTTGGAAGTCGGTTTTTCAATCAAGATTCTTTATCATCTGTTTAAATTTCTCCCTTGATGTTCGGGGAAAATATTAAATCCAATCCCAGATTTTCTACCCGATTTAAAGACAAAAAAATGCCGGTTAAGGCTTGGAGAAATACACCTCTCTGCGTGAGTTGTTGGCCAAAACTACTTAAGCGAGCTCCTCGTGACCTGTAGTTCGCGCATCGTACCGTCTATTGCCCATGAACGTTTCATAAACGGGATTCTGAGGGGTTTTAGGATTTTAATAATAAATTATATTAATTAATTATATGTTAGCAGTTGTGACTGCTACATCCTCCCTCAACTCCAGAAAAAAAAGGAAAACTTTCCACTTACCAGAAGTTTCCTTTTTTTTTTATTGTCTAGGACAAGCTAGCCTTAAAGACAAACCAGACGATGAATATGATGAAGCCGAAACGTTGTGGTGTGAACCACAAGGATTTTGAGCTTATCAGCCACACTGGTTACTCAGGAGATGGGATAACAGTAATGACACTGACAGACGTAAGTAGACAGACAGCATGTGATCTATTTGATAATGTGTAATTTACCAAAAAAAATTAAAATAATTTAATGTATTTAGACAAAGTATTAAGAAAAGTAAAAAAAAACATATAACCCATTCACTTAGGTACTTTCTAAATATAATTCAATAACTTTATAGCAATATCAATCTCAATACCAATATATTCAATATAATTCAATTCAACCTTATATAGAGTAAATTAACCTTCGACAATACTTAAATTCTATATTTCCAAGTATTAGTAAAACTATTAATAAACTACACTACTGAGGTGTGTTAACAACCTCTAAAAGATAGGACCAAGAACCATTCACAACACAAACTCAAACAAAGTCCTATCAATTTTACCCAACGTTGACACTAGAGCGAACAGATTCTATTAATCACCCAAGAGTTCAATGAGGGCTTAATTTATTAGGACTAGTTGAAACTATATTACTACAAACCTAAACATCTATATGATATGGTTCTGGATATCAGCAACATATTCGAAAATTCAAGGTAAAAGATAATTCAATACATCTACTTGCTTTAGCAGCGGTAGGAAAAACACACAATCGGTAAAGGCACTAGCAAGCCTAGATACTAGCAAGCCCCCTATACTCATTCATGGTATAGGGTATGCTAAAAAAAATAAGTAAGTTAACTGCAATCCCAACTCGTAGTAAAGAATATGCACAAAAGGTAAAAGATAATTGCAAGTCCAGATCTACTCATGGTAGAGGATATGCACAAAACTCACTTCTACCAGCTATACACTTGGTAGAAGGAAAGGTAAAAGAGATCCTAACTGTAATACCCAAACTGTACTATTGACGTGGTCCAATTCTTTACTCACGACAAGAACAGTAAAGGACAGATTTTTAGGACTCCATAATCAAGATAAGATATATATTCATAAGATATAGATAAGAAATAAACTTATCAAGGTAAAGGTAACGATAACTAACTTAAGGTAAAGGTATGAGATAAACCAATTAAGGTAAAGGTACGAGATAAACTCAATTAAGGTAAAGATAAAGGTACACTCAAGGTAAAGATAAACTCACATCTACCAATCCGTACGAATGGTAGGTAGACAGGTACAAACTCAAGATACTAAGATATGTTAAACTCAAATTCTTGAGAAGGTAACAACATAGGAGATAACAAACCAAGTTAAACAGACTTACTTATTGCTGAATATCAGAACGATCCAATTCTAAATGACACATTCTAATTTCAACCTAAGAGACATTCAAGAAACAACTAATATGTATAGATATATTTCTGAGCCAAGTGAGGGCACACATCCAGGGTGATCAATCCTGAACCCACGCTAAAACACCGACACAGTAAGTGAATATGAATGCATAAGCTTTATGGCCATGGTCCACAAAACCATACAACACTATTAAAGAAAATATTTGGAATGTTTTCCGCATTATCCCTGTAGATATCTATTCAACTCAAAACTCAAGATGGGGAAATTCCCATATATCCATCCTGTACTCCTATGATATGCAGTTGGACTTTTTAGAGAAAACAAACAACAAAATTAACAAGTCCATAAACTAAGATAATAACCAACATTAAGATAAGATAAAAAAATAGAAGGCAAAATAGCACTACTCTTATTGTTTTGCCAGGTAAACAAAAATAGATAAACCGATCTTAAACAACCAAACTGGTACAGCATTGATAAGGGACCAGTTAATCTTCATCTGAAGATGAAAAATCCAAATTATCTGACAAGTTATGTGGACCTACTGTCTTGTCCTCCAGTAAGTCTTTGACATGAAACCTTCCTAGTTTCCTGCCAGTGGAAGTTTCCTTCAACTCATAAATTAAAGGAGAAATGACCTTAATAACTGTGCAAGGTATGTACTTCTGACATAACTTGGCCGATTGAAAGTTCACTTTATCAGATTTGACAAAGTTTCTTTTCAACACAGAATATCTCCAATTCTGAAGGATAACTCTCGCTTTCTCAAGTCATAATGGCATTTATTTCTAGCATAAGATGCTTTCAAACGTTTGCGAACATCCACATAAATATCAGGAAGATGCTGGATATCTTCTAAACGGTGTAATTTATCTGATATAGTGGGAAAGTTATTGGCATTTTCTGAAATTGTACCAAAATAATCACCAGAAAGAGGAACATGACGACCAAACATCAAATAAGATGGAGGACATTTGGTTATTTCGTGAGAAGAAGTCCTGATAGCCTGTACTATAGAGTGGATATGAGTATCCCAAGCTCTTTGATCAGGAAAGGAATATGACCTTAAAGCAGTCACGATTGATTTATTAACTCTTTCGGTATGATTGACTTGTGGATGATAGTTCGCATTGTACCAGATCTTTTGGACATTATATTTAGACATGAGGTCGCGAAAAGCCTTAGCTGTGAACTGTGGTCCATTATCGCAAGACACGATCTGTGGAACACCATAAATTAAGAAAACCTCATTCTCAAGATACTTGATAATGGATGAAGTAGTTGCCTTAGACATAGTATGAACCAAAGGAAATTTTGTAAAATAATCAACAACTACCAAGGCATACTGAGAACCTTTATAAGACCTAGGATAAGGACCAATGAGATCTAAAGATATAAGTTGAAATGGAAAATCAATCCGTCGATAACTACCCATTAAACCTGGTTGGGGAAGATTTGTCGGTTTGCATGTAGCACAGATTTTGCATTTAGCGATATAGCTACGTACAGTTTGACGCATCTTCGGCCAGTAATAGAGTTCCGATATACGACGGAAAGTTTTGTAAAAACCAAAATGAGCTGCAGTAGGATGGTCATGAAAAGTGGCCAAAACCTCTGCTCTATTAGGAGTTGGAACGACTATCTTCCAATCCGACATTCCAGTAAGGGCATCCATGGAACTTAAGACATGTTTATACAAAACACCATGTTTAACTTTAAAATCAGGAAATTTACCTGGTACATTCTGTACATCATACAACATTTTTCGATACCAGTCATCTGGTTGTAAGGAAGATAAATCTAACAAATTAATATCGAACGTTCTAGAGAGTGCATCAGCGACTACTACACCTGCAGCTTTACGATGAATAATCTTATAATCATATTGTGCCAATTTTAAAATCCACCTAGCCAAACGAGGAGATGGGTTCTTCATATTCTGTAACCACACCAAACTATTATGGTCAGTTATGACCGTGAAAGAACGACCCTCAAGAAAATATCTGAAATGTTCAATACCAGTAATTATAGCTAGCAACTCTTTTTCAGTTGTAATATAATTTTTCTGGGCTTTATTTAATTTCTTGCTTGTATAAGCTATAGGGTGTTCTTCTCCATCTACCATTTGATAGAGTACACCTCCAGATGCAGTGTTAGAACAATCTGTCATCGGATAAAAAGGCTTAGTAAAATCTGGGGCTACCATAACAGGAGAATTTGTGAGAGCCTCCTTGATTTTAATGAAAGCTTCATTAGCCTCAGGAGTCCACACAATATTTTGTCCCTTTTTCCGATTTTGAAGTAAATCTGTGATAGGAGACAACAAGGTCGAATAAGACTTAACAAACTTCTTATAATAACCAACCATTCCTAACAATCGACGGACCTGAGTGGTATTTTTAGGCACAGGAAAATCCCGAATCGCTGACATCTTATCAGGATCAGTACGAAGACCCTGAGAATCTACAACATATCCTAAAAACTTAATAGAGTCACGACAAAAGCTGCTTTTATCCAAATTAATAGTCAAATTTGCGTCTTTTAAACGCTGAAACAACTGCTGCAATACAGAGATATGAGTTTCGAAATCAGGAGTAATGACAAGAATGTCATCAAGATAGTATTGACAAAATGGGTCTAAAGCAGGACCTATTACCAAATCCATTAATCGACACATAGTCTGAGGAGCAGACACAAGACCAAAAGGCATTGTAGTGAACTGATACAATCCTTTGCCATTTACTGCAAAGGCAGTAAGCTTTTTACTCTCCTCGCTGAGAGGAATCTGTAAAAACGCCTTCTTTAAGTCGATAGATGAAATAAATTTTGCATTCTGTAATTTACTTAGGATGATATCTATACGAGGTATAGGATAAGCATCTCTGTTCATAGTTATACCGTTAAGTTTACGTCCGTCAAAACAGACACGAAAAGTCCCATCTTTCTTTTTTGTCAGCCACAGAGGGCTACAAAAAGAAGAAGTACTGGGCTCAATAATACCTAACTTAAGCATTTCATCTACCTCCTTTACTAAACTTTCATGCCAGGCTTGAGGCAAGGGATATTGATATTGCCTGAAGGGCTTAGACGAACCAACATCAATGTGATGTTCGATGAGATGAGTTCGACCTAACTGATTTTTCGATGAGATAGAAGAGAATGATGTGATGACACTATTTAACTGCTCTAATTCCTGAGCATTAAGTCGACTCATATCTTTAACAGCATTGACACAAGAGATATTGAAAGAAGACACAGATAAGGAAAATTCAGTAAAATTTAATTCACTATTAAAAGTTTTCAGAAAATCCATACCTAGGATGACTGAATTCTTAACTGAAGGAATAACAAAGAATGTAATCATTCTTTTACAAAAACTAACAGAAATCTCAGTAGTGAATTGACCTAAAATTGGTTGAATTTGACCATCAGCTGTAGTCACTTGCAAACTTTGATCTATTCCTATATTTACATTTGAATTCTGGAGAAATTCCAGACCTAGAGAACCTAAAATAGAGATATTGGAACCTGTGTCCAGTAAAGCTAAACAAGAATGTCCTAAGATAGATATCTCAAGATATGGACGATTATCCTTGTTTTTTCGAACTAACAATGAGTTTATATCTAAGTCAACAAACGACGACAAGAGATTACTTGAAGAAACTACAGAAGAATCACGGTGTTCATGCTCAATTAACGTTGTCCTCTCTTCGGTTGGTATTTGCCGTTCTGTGGTCTTTTGTCTTTCGGTAGAGCGTGAGATGTTTGGCTTGTGGAAGCTTGGGCATCCAGACTCGAGAAACTGGTTCCTTGGTTTTGAGGAGTTTGGACAGTGTTTGTATTCCCTGTATTTTGACGAGGAGTAGGAGCCAGGGCCAACCCACCCCTTCTGTCGTTTCCCGAACAGAATTCACACTCAAATTTACGGACACCTTGACGTCCACAACCATAACAGAACCGAATTCTAGGCTCAGGACATTCGTAATACCCATGTCCTGACTGACAACAATTCCAACAGGTAAGCTTCGAATTAAAAGAAGAGACATTACCAGACCGAGAATAGTTAGGCCTACCAGAATAGGATGAGTCATTATTTCTGAAATTTCTACCATTACTAGACCGTGAATAATTGGGTCTATCAGAATAATATGAGTCATTATTTCTGAAATTCTGATGAATAGGGACTCTAGACACGTTGTCAGAAGACCATGACAAAACTTCCTCTAACTTCTTACACTTTTCCGTTAAGTCAGCAATTGAAGAAATATCTGTAAGTGCCAGACTAGAATGATACGATGGCAACAAATTTTTTCTAATGATCCTTATGATATGTGACTCAGACAAAGGAGTCTCCAACCGTTTACACAAACTAACAATCTCATTTACAAATATAGTTACCTTCTCCTGCGGAGCTTGTTTTCGAGACTTAATTTCATCAAGAAGATTGTCCTCATAGTTATATGGAAGAAAATCTGACCTAAGTTTGGCAACTAACTCTTGCCATGAAGCAAAACTACCTCGGTTATTGAGATACCAAGTGAAGGCTGAATCCTTAAATAAATCGGCAGCAGAAGAGTAACACTCTTCCTCGCTGTTACCACGCGCTATACGCAGACATTCTACCTTCTCTAAGAAACTAACAACATTTTCATTATCTTGACCTGAAAAATGGACACCCCATTTATGAATAGGAGCAGACTTAACGAAGGGAAACGGATTTACTGAAACACTAGCATTATGAGGAGTTGACTGTGCCTGTGGAATCACTTTACAATCAAGTTCACCTTCCAGAATCAGAACCCTGAAATTAAGAGACCTCTTCACTTCCTCCTCTTCCTCTGTTGTAGCTTCTAACAGATGGACTCTAGCTGCAACATGACCTAAGCGAGAAGTATAGCGAGCATAGGCAGTATCACTAGGAGAACCCACAAAAGAACCAATTTTGACCACCAGATCTGCAAGAGTAACCTCTATTTCCGCAATCTCGTCCTTAAAATTAAGATGGGAAGCAGACAGAACAGCATAACTCCGATTTGCTGCAGCTTGCTTTAATGCACCACGCAACACTACCCTTTTCCTTTCCACTGTTGTCAAAGATGGATCGTTTAAGTGCCGGACTCTCAACTCGTACTCTAATTCTGGACCTAACAGATGCTCTACCTTGAAAGCAGACATTTTATACAACTTGGAAATATACCAGAAAATATATGAGGAAAACTATGATAAAATAGGTAAAGTCTAACTTACTCTATGTTTCCAGGTTATTATTATAATTGAATTATTTTACCAGTAATGTTTGCTTGTTTATCCAGTCGTGAACTCAGATGCAAGGTACGGCTACAATCCCTGAGAAACCTAGAAATTTCAAAAAATGTTACTTCCAGACAGTGGTGAATTACTTTGGTGCTACTCCGGACTTTTATAGTGTTAAGATAGTTAAATTTAAAATATTTAAATAATTTTCCTTTTTAATATATATACTTATGTTATTTATTATTAATCCAATATGGATATTTAGTAAATCAAAAAAAAACAATTTATTCAGTCTACCCACAATATAGAAAAACAAGGGTACTACGGGTATATTTAATAGAGAATGTAGATAAACTAAATATTGAAATACAAAAACCAATGTTGCAGTTAAGAAACCAAGAGTTAAAGAACACAGCTGAAAATTAAAATACAACACCAAAGGTACACAACCAGAAATTAAAATGGGAGAAAAAAAAAACCAAAGATATAAAGCCAAAAGTACGTGCAAAAAAAAAGAGGCCCCACGTTTGGGTCTAGCCAATTGAAACAACTTAAGTTGCAAACGCAAAAGCGCCAATTGAAACCTAACCAAATTGCAAACGCAAAAGCGCCAGTTGAAACCTAAATAAAATTTAGGGGTGGTATATGGAGAAGGAGATGATCAATTAGAGAAGAACTAGCAAAGAAGTTATAATAAAAAGAATGGCTTAGCTCAAAAGAACACAGAGACACAAAACCTCAAGCACGAATTCGGGCTATCCTCACTACACTAGAATTTGGCTTTGAGATAAGGGGAAAAGAGATCTTTTAACCAAAAGAATACAATATAATAATGCACCGGAAAATCTGGAACTATAAAAGGGGTAAGATAAGAGAATATACGGAGATGCCTAGGAAAATACTAAAATGGGCGCCAGCTAATTTCTGAAGGAAATTAACAAAAAAATAAATGAAGTTATGAACAACAAGGAATAAAGTACTATTGATTTAATACCCTGTAATAATGTTTAAAAACCGAAAAGACACTATTGACCTTGTTCTGCTATATTATAACTGTAAACAGGAACTGAAATAAAAGCAAAACTACTTGTAACAAATATATTTATAGTATTAACAACTAACAAAACTCACCTATATATATATATATATATATATATATATATATATATATATATATATATATATATATATATATATATATATATATATATATATATATAGAGAAAATCTAATTACAGTAGTGCGGGTACGGTATGCGAGGACCAAAAAGCCACGACAAAATTAAATATCCCCACTACTGGGCCAAACGAAAAGGTGTATTAGTAAATCTATAATCTAAGTCCATGGGAGAAGCGAGATCTTAACACTAAGGTTAGTTACGAAAGTTAAATCCTAGATAGGTAAGGTAGGGAATATAAATACTAAGAAAAAAAACCGTGACGGTTATACAAAAGAAACTACCTTACCTAACAAATATACGACTAATATGTGTCGAAGCAGCTAAACACCAGATCTATGTGTAAGTGTTATGCTTACACACAGATGCGGGGAGATATCTAAAGTGATCAAGTGTGATGAGTATGGCCAACAGACTCGGAAAGATATATATATAATTTTTAAAAACCCTGATACATAAATTTCTTCCCTTCCCTTTTAAAAACCGCTATACAAAAATCATGAACCCCTTCCCTAACAATGAATCTAATTTAATTAATTAATAGCTATTTACCTAACTTTTATAGATGTTACAAAAACTGTAATAAGTACTAACCTTTGTATATGCATATACAAAGTTGTAAATTACAAGAAAAACCTTAACCCTGAGAAACTAGTTGTTACTGTCTGTCACAACACTACAGCGGTCCTGGATAAGTCCCCTTAAGACTCTGACGATCCTTGAGACTCCGGAAAAAAAACGAATGAAGAGGAACGCTGTGGTTCTGGAGACAATCGGTTCCTGGTTTCCAATGGGTTGAAATAGGTGTTTGGTTAAACTAATTCTAGTATTAAACGTTATCCTAATCGGGTGAAATCTACAAAAAATAACATTTAGAGAAACATCAAGGCACCCAAAGATGACTGTCAACACATACTCTTACATCGAATTACCACAATAAACAAACATTTCATTTTATCAGCTGACTGTCATCCTGTCTATTTATTGCGTCTGCGCATTTAAAGAATATCTAGTAAATCAGGCATGAAACTTTTTATACCGAGTAGGTATACAAAAAAACAGAAAAACTAATTAGGTGTCCGATAAATTAACGATCTAGGCTCAAGGCCACATGATACATATGAGAAAACTCGGATTTTACACTTTTAATATTTCAAAAGACAATGAAAATATCAATAAAATGATAGGCCTATAAAACTAAATGATTTAATTGCTCACCTGGGTTTTAAATAATTATTTCAGTATATTTGGAAGCCGGGTCTTAAATATTCATTTCTATAGATTTGGAAGTCGGTTTTTCAATCAAGATTCTTTATCATCTGTTTTAATTTCTCCCTTGATGTTCGGGGAAAATATTAAATCCAATCCCAGATTTTCTACCCGATTTAAAGACAAAAAAATGCCGGTTAAGGCTTGGAGAAATACATCTCTCTGCGTGAGTTGTTGGCCAAAACTGCTTTAGCGAGCTCCTCGTGACCTGTAGTTCGCGCATCGTACCGTCTATTGCCCATGAACGTTTCATAAACGGGATTCTGAGGGGTTTTAGGATTTTAATAATAAATTATATTAATTAATTATATGTTAGCAGTTGTGACTGCTACACTGCCTATCGTAAGAGGCGACTAATAAGTTGGAGTCAAGAGGTGAAGAGTGTATGTGTGTGTGCGTGTGTGAGTATGTGTGTGTGTCCGTTCGGCTTGCAGAGATAAGAACACGGCCGAAGCAAGAAGGCCCTGCCTGTCGTAAGAGGCGACTAATGGGTAGGAGTCGAGAGGTGAAGAGTCTATGTGTGTGTGCGTGTATGCGTGTGTGTGTGCGTGTGTGAGTGTGTGTGTATGTGTGTGTGTCCTTTAGGCTTACAGAGATAAGAATACGGCCGTGGCAAGAAGTCCCTGCCTGTCGTAAGAGGAGAACAATGGGTAGGAGTCGAGAAGTGAAGAGTGTATGTGTGTGTGTGCGTGTGTGCGTGCGTGTGTGTGTGAGTGTGTGTGTGTGTCCGTTCGGCTCGCAGAGATAAGAACACGGCCGTGGCAAGAAGTCCCTGAATGTCGTAAGAGGCGACTAATGGGTAGGAGTCGAGAGGTGAAGAGTCTATGTGTGTGAGCGTGTATGCGTGTGTGTGTACGTGTGTAAGTGTGTGTGTATATGTGTGTGTGTCCGTTCGGCTTACAGAGATAAGAACACGGCCGAGGGAAGAAGGTTCTGCCTGTCGTAAGAGGCGAATAATGGATAGGAGTCGAGAGGTAAAGAGTGTATGTGTGTGTGTCTGTGTGCGTGCGTGTGTGAGTGTGTGTGTATGTGTGTGTGTGAGTGTGTGTGTGTCCGGTCGGCTCGCAGAGATAAGAACACGGCCGTGGCAAGAAGGACCTGCCTGTCGTAAGAGGCGACTACTGGGTAGGAGTCGAGAGGTGAAGAGTGTATGTGTGTGTGTGTGTGTCTGCGTATGATTGTGCGTGTGTGAGAGTGTGTGTATGTATGTGTGTGTCCGTTCGGCTCGCAGAGAATAGAATACGGCCGAGGCAAGAAGGCCATGCCTGTCGTAAGAGACGATTAATGGGTAGAAGTCGAGATGTGAAGAGTGAATTTGCGCGTGTGTGTGTGCGTGTGTGCGTGCGTGTGTGTGTGAGTGTGTGTGTCCGTTCAGCTTGCAGAGATAAGAATACGGCCGAGGCAAGAAGGCCCTGCCTGTCGTAAGTGGCGACTAATGGGTAGGAGTCGAGAGGTGAAGAGTGTATGTGTGTGTGTGCGTGTGTGCGTGTGTGTGTGCGTGTGTGAGTGTTTGTGTATGTGTGTGTGTGTCCGTTTGGCTTGCAGAGATAAGAATACGGCCGTGGCAAGAAGGCCCTGCCTGTCGTAAGAGGCGACTAATGGGTAGGAGTCGAGAGGTGAAGAGTGTATGTGTGTGTGTGTGTGCGTGTGTGCGTGTGTGTGCGTGTGTAAGTGTGTGTGTATGTGTGTGTGTCCGTTTGGCTTGCAGAGATAAGATTACAACCGAGGCAAGAAGGCCCTGCCGGTTGTAAGGGACTTCTAATAAGTAAGAGTCGAGAGTTGAAGAGTGTATGTGTGTGTGCGTGTGTGCGTGTGTGTGTGCGTGTGTCAGTATGTGTGTGTGTTAGTTCGGCCTGCAGAGATAAGAACACGACCGAGGCAAGAAGGCCCTGCCTATCGTAAGAGGCGACTAATAGGTAGGAGTCGAGAGGTGAAGAGTGTATGTGTGTGTGTGCGTGTGGGCATGTGTGTGTGTGCGTGTGTGAGTATGTGTGTGTGTCCGTTCGGCTTGCAGAACGGTTGGGCTTGTAAGTGTGTGTGTGTATGTGTGTGTGTCTGTTTGGCTTGCAGAGATAAGAATACGGCCGAGGCAAGAAGGCCATGCTTGCTGTAAGGAGAGACTAATGGGTAGGAGTCGAGAGATGAAGAGTGTACGTGTGTGTGCGTGTGTTCGTTTGTGTGTACGTGTGTATGTGTTTGTGCGTGTGTAAGTGTGTGTGTGTGTATGGGTGTGTGTGTACGTTCGACTTGCATAGATAAGAATACTGCCGTGGCAAGAAGGCCATGCCTGCTGTAAGGAGCGACTAGTTGGTAGGAGTCGAGAGATAAAGAGTGTATGTGTGTGTGTTTATTCCTGTGTGTGTGTGCGTGTGTAGGTGTGTGTGTGTATGTATGTGTGTGTCTGTTCGGCTCACAGAGATAAGAACTTGGCTGTGGCAAGAAGTTCCTGCCTGTCGTAAGATGCGACTAATGGGTAGGAGTCGAGAGGTGAAGAGTGTATGTGTGTGTGCGTGTGTGCGTGTGTGTGTGCGTGTGTGACTATGTGTGTGTGTCTGTTAGGCTCGCAGAGATTAGAATACGGCCGAGACAATAAGTCCATGCCTGTCGTAAGAGGCGACAAATGGGTATTAGTCGAGAGGTGAAGAGTGTATTTGTGTGTGTTTGTGTGCGTGTGTGCGTGTGTGTGTGAGTGTGTGCGTGTGTGTGTGTGAGTGTGTGTGTGTCCGTTCGGCTTGCAGAGATAAGAATACGGCCGTATCAAGAGGGCCCTGCCTGTCTTAAGAGGCGACTAATGGATAGGAGTCGAGAGGTGGAAAGTGTGTGCGTGTGCGTGTGCGTATGCGTGTGTGCGTGCGTGTGTGTGTAAGTGTGTGTATCCGTTCGGCGTGCAGAGATAAGAATACGGCCGGGGCAAGAAGGCCCTGCCTCTCGTAAGAGGCGACTAAAAGGTAGGAGTCGAGAGGTGAAGAGTGTATGTGTGTGTGTGTGTGTGACTGTGTGTGTGTGTGTCCGCTCGGCTCGCAGAGATAAGAACACGGCCGTGGCAAGAAGGCCCTGCCTGTCGTAAGAGGCGACTAGTAGGTAGAAGTCGAGAGGTGAAGAGTGTATGTGTGTGTGTGCGTGTGTGTGTGCGTGTGTGAGTATGTGTGTGTGTTAGTTCGGCCTGCAGAGATAAGAACACGACCGAAGCAAGAAGGCCCTGCATATGATAACAGGCGACTAATAGGTAGGAGTCGAGAGGTGAAGAGTTTATGTGTGTGTGTGCGTGTGTGTGTAAATGTGTGAGTATGTGTGTGTCCGTTCGGCTTGCAGAGATAAGAACACTGCCAAGGCAAGAAGGCCCTGCCCGTCGTAAGAGGCGACTAATAGGTAGGACCCGAGAGGTAAAGAGTCTATGTGTGTGTGCGTGTATGCGTGTGTGTTTACGTGTGTAAGTGTGTGTGTGTATGTGTGTTTGTGTGTGCGTGTGTGTGTGTGTAAGTTCGCCTTGCAGAGATAAAAACACGGCCGTGGCAAGAACTCCCTGCCTGTCGTAAGAAGCGAATAATGGATAGAAGTCGAGAGGTGCAGAGTGTGTGCGTGTGCGTGTGTGCGTGTGTTCCTGTGTGCGTATGTTTGTTTGGCGTGTGTGTGTGTCCGTTCGGCTTGCAGAGATAAAAACACGGCCGTTGCAAGAAGTCCCTGAATGTCGTAAGAGGCGACTAATGGGTAGGAGTCGAGAGGTGAAGAGTGTATGTGTGTGAGCGTGTATGCGTGTGTGTGTACGTGTGTGTGTGTGTATATGTGTGTGTATCCGTTTTGGCTTACAGAGATAAGAATACGGCCAAGGGAAGAAGGTTCTGCCTGTCTTAAGTGGCGACTAATGGATAGAAGTCGAAAGGTGGAGTGTGTGTGCGTGTGCGTGTGTGCGTGTGTTCCTGTGTGCGTGTGTTTGTGTGTGAGTGTGTGTGTGTGTGTCCGTTCGGCTCGCAGAGATAAGAACACGGCCGTGGCAAGAAGTCCCTGAATGTCGTAAGAGGCGACTAATGGGTAGGAGTCGAGAGGTGAAGAGTGTATGTGTGTGTGTCTGTGTGCGTGCGTGCGTGAGTGTGTGTGTGTGTCCAGTCGGCTCGCAGAGATAAAAACACGGCCGTGGCAAGAAGGCCCTGCCTGTCGTAAGAGGCGACTAATGGGTAGGAGTCGAGAGGTGAAGAGTGTATTTGCGCATGTGTGTGTGCGTGTGTGCGTGCGTGTGTGTGTGAATGTATGTGTCCGTTCAGCTTGCAGAGATAAGAATACGACCGAGGCAAGAAGGCCTTGCCTGTCGTAAGTGACGACTAATGGGTAGGAGTCGAGAGGTGAAGAGTGTATGTGTGTGTGTGCGTGTGTGCGTGTGTGTGCGAGTGTGTGTGAATGTATGTGTGTGTCCGTTCGGCTCGCAGAGATTAAAATACGGCCGAGGCAAGAAGGCCATGCCTGTCGTAATAAGTAGGAGTCAAGGGGTGAAGAGTATATGTGTGTGTGTGCGTGTGTGCGTGTGTGTGTGCGTGTTTGAGTATGTGTGTGTGTTAGTTCGGCCTGCAGAGATAAAAACACGACCGAGGCAAGAAGGCCCTGCCTATCGTAAGAGGCGACTAATAGGTAGGAGTCGAGAGGTGAAGAGTGTATGTGTGTGTGCGTGTGTGTGCGTGTGTGGGTATGTGTGTGTGTCCTTTCGGCTTGCAGAGATAAGAACACGGCCGAGGCAAGAAGGCCCTGCCTGTCGTAAGAGAGAATAATGGGTAGGAGTCGAGAGGTGAAGAATGTATGTGTGTGTGCGTGTGTGTGTACGTGTGTGAGTGTGTGTGTATGTGTGTGTGTCCGTTCGGCTTGCAGAGATAAAAATACGGCCGAGGGAACAAGGCCCTGCCTGTCGTAAGAGGCGAATAATGGGTAGGAGTCGAGAGGTGAAGAGTCTATGTGTGTGAGTGTGTATGCGTGTGTGTGTACGTGTGTGAGTGTGTGTGCGTATGTGTGTGTGTGTGTCCGTTCGGCTTGCAGAGATAAGAATACGGCCGAGGGAAGAAGGTTCTGCCTGTCGTAAGAGGAGAATAATGGGTAGGAGTCCAGAGGTGAAGAGTGTTTGTGTGTGTATGTGTGCGTGTGTGCGTGCGTGTGAGTGTGAGTGTGAATGTGTGTGTGTCTGTTCGGCTTGTAGAAATAAAAACACGGCCGTGGCAACAAGTCCCTGAATATCGTAAGAGGCGACTAATGGGTAGGAGTCGAGAGGTGAAGAGTCTATGTGTATAAGCGTGTATGCGTATGTGTGTACGTGTGTGAGTGTGTGTGTGTGTATGTGTGTGTGTGTCCGTTCGGCTTGCAGAGATAAGAATACGGCCGAGGGAAGAAGGTTCTGCCTGTCTTAAGAGGCGACTAATGGATAGAAGTCGAGAGGTGGAGAGTGTGTGCGTGTGCGTGTGTGCGTGTGTTCCTGTGTGCGTGTGTTTGTGTGTGCGTGTGTGTGTATGTGTCCGTTTGGCATGCAGAGATAAAAACACGGCCGTAACAAGAAGTTCCTGCCTGTCGTAAGAGAAGAATAATGGGTAGGAGTCGAGAGGTAAAGAGTGTATGTTTGTGTGTGTGCGTGTATGCGTGCGTGTGTGAGTGTGTGTGTGTATGTGTGTGTGTGTGAGTGTGTGTGTGTCCTATCGGCTCGCAGAGATAAGAACACGGCCGTGGCAAGAAGGCCCTGCCTGTCGTAAGAGGCGACTAATATGTAGGAGTCGAGAGGTAAAGAGTGTATTTGTGTGTGTGTGCGTGTGTGCGTGTGTGTGCGTGTGTGCGTGTGTGTGTGTGTCCGTTTGACGTGCAAAAATAAGAACACGGCCGTGGCAAGAAGTCCCTGCCTGTCAAAAGAGGAGAATAATGGGTAGGAGTCGAGGGGTGAAGAGTGTATGTGTGTTTCTGTGTGCGTGCGTGTGTGAGTGTGTGTGTATGTGTGTGTGTGAGTGTGTGTGTGTCCGGTCGGCTCGCAGAGATAAGAACACGGATGTGGCAAGAAGGCCCTGCCTGTCGTAAGAGGCGATTATTGGGTAGGAGTCGAGGGGTGAAGAGTGTATTTGCGCGTGTGTGTGTGCGTGTGTGCGTGCGTGTGTGTGTGAGGGTGTGTGTCCGTTCAGCTTGTAGAGATAAGAATACGGCCGAGGCAAGAAGGCCCTGCCTGTCGTAAGTGGCGACTAATGGGTAGGAGTCGAGGGGTGAAGAGTGTATGTGTGTGTGTGTGTGTGTGCGTGTGTGCGTGTGTGTGTTCGTGTGTGAGTGTGTGTGTGTGTCCGTTTGGCTTGCAGAGATAAAAATACGGCCGTGGCAAGAGGGCCCTGCCTGTCTTAAGAGGCGACTAATGGATAGGAGTCGAGAGGTGGAAAGTGTGTGCGTGTGCGTGTGCGTATGCGTGTGTGCGTGCGTGTGTGTGTAAGTGTGTGTATCCGTTCGGCGTGCAGAGATAAGAATATGGCCGGGGCAAGAAGGCCCTGCCTCTCGTAAGAGGCGACTAAAAGGTAGGAGTCGAGAGGTGAAGAGTGTATGTGTGTGTGTGTGTGTGTGTATGACTGTGTGTGTGTGTCCGCTCGGCTCGCAGAGATAAGAACACGGCCGTGGCAAGAAGGCCCTGCCTGTCGTAAGAGGCGACTAATAGGTAGAAGTCGAGAGGTGAAGAGTGTATGTGTGTGTGTGCGTGTATGTGTGCGTGTGTGAGTATGTGTGTGTGTTAGTTCGGCCTGCAGAGACAAGAACACGACCGAAGCAAGAAGGTCCTGCCTATCGTAACAGGCGACTAATAGGTAGGAGTCGAGAGGTGAAGAGTTTATGTGTGTGTGTGCGTGTGTGCGTGTGTGTGTAAATGTGTGAGTATGTGTGTGTCCGTTCGGCTTGCAGAGATAAGAACAGTGCCAAGGCAAGAAGGCCCTGCCCGTCGTAAGAGGCGACTAATAGGTAGGACCCGAGAGGTAAAAAGTCTATGTGTGTGTGCGTGTATGCGTGTGTGTTTACGTGTGTAAGTGTGTGTGTGTATGTGTGTTTGTGTGTGCGTGTGTGTGTGTGTCCGTTCGGCTTGCAGAGATAAAAACACGGCCGTGGCAAGAACTCCCTGCCTGTCGTAAGAGGCGAATAATGGATAGAAGTCGAGAGGTGCAGAGTGTGTGCGTGTGCGTGTGTGCGTGTGTTCCTGTGTGCGTATGTTTGTTTGTGCGTGTGTGTGTGTGTCCGTTCGGCTTGCAGAGATAAAAACACGTCCGTTGAAAGAAGTCCCTGCCTGTCGTAAGAGAAGAACAATGGGTAGGAGTTGAGAAGTGAAGAGTGTATGTGTGTGTGCGTGCGTGTGTGTGTGAGTGTGTGTGTGTGTATTTTCGGCTCGCAGAGATAAGAACACGGCCGTGGCAAGAAGTCCCTGAATGCCGTAAGAGGCGACTAATGGGTAGGAGTCGAGAGGTGAAGAGTCTATGTGTGTGAGCGTGTAAGCGTGTGTGTGTACGTGTGTGTGTGTGTGTATATGTGTGTGTATCCGTTTGGCTTACAGAGATAAGAATACGGCCGAGGGAAGAAGGCCTCTGGAATTCTGCCTGTCTTAAGTGGCGACTAATGGATAGAAGTCGAGAGGTGGAGTGTGTGTGCGTGTGCGTGTGTGCGTGTGTTTCTGTGTGCGTGTGTTTGTGTGTGCGTGTGTGTGTGTCCGTTCGGCTTGCAGAGATAAAAACACGGCCGTGGCAAGAACTCCCTGCCTGTCGTAAGAGGAGAATAATGGATAGAAGTCGAGAGGTGCAGAGTGTGTGCGTGTGCGTGTGTGCGTGTGTTCCTGTGTGCGTGTGTTTGTTTGTGCGTGTGTGTGTGTGTCCGTTCGGCTTGCAGAGATACAAACACGGCCGTGGCAAGAAGTCCCTGCCTGTCGTAAGAGAAGAACAATGGGTAGGAGTCGAGATGTAAAGAGTGTATGTGGGTGTGTGTGTGCGTGTGTGCGTGCGTGTGTGTGTGAGTGTGTGTGTGTGTCCGTTCGGCTCGCAGAGATAAGAACACGGCCGTGGCAAGAAGTCCCTGAATGTCGTAAGAGGCGACTAATGGGTAGGAGTAGAGAGGTGAAGAGTGTATTTGCGCATGTGTGTGTGCGTGTGTGCGTGCGTGTGTGTGTGAATGTGTGTGTCCGTTCAGCTTGCAGAGTTAAGAATACGACCGAGGCAAGAAGGCCTTGCCTGTCGTAAGTGGCGACTAATGGGTAGGAGTCGAGAGGTGAAGAGTGTATGTGTGTGTGTGTGTGCGTGTGTGCGTGTGTGTGTGTGCTTGTGTGAGTGTGTGTGTATGTGTGTGTGTGTCAGTTTGGCATGCAGAGATAAGAATACGGCCGTGGCAAGAAGGCCGTGCCTGTCGTAAGGGACGACTAATGGGTAGGAGTCAAGAGGTGAGGAGTGTATATGTGTGTGTGCGTGTGTGTGCGTTTGTGTGTGTCCTTCGGCTCGCAGGGATAAGAATACAGCCGTGGCAAGAAGGCCATGCCTGTCGTAAGAGGCGACTAATGGGTAGGAGTCAAGAGGTGAAAAGTGTATGTGTGTGTGCGTGTGTGCGTGTGTGTGTGCGTTTGTGAGTGTGTGTGTGTGTTAGTTCGGCCTGCAGAGATAAGAACACGACCGAAGCAAGAAGGCCCTGCCTATCGTAAGAGGCGACTAATAAGTTGGAGTCGAGAGGTGAAGAGTGTATGTGTGTGTGCGTGTGTGCGTGTGTGTGTGCGTGTGTGAGTATGTGTGTGTGTCCGTTCGGCTTGCAGAGATAAGAATACGACCGAGGCAAGAAGGCCTTGCCTGTCGTAAGTGGCGACTAATGGGTAGGAGTCGAGAGGTGAAGAGTGTATGTGTGTGTGTGTGTGCGTGTGTGCGTGTGTGTGTGTGCTTGTGTGAGTGTGTGTGTATGTGTGTGTGTGTCAGTTTGGCATGCAGAGATAAGAATACGGCCGTGGCAAGAAGGCCCTGCCTGTCGTAAGAGGCGACTAATGGGTAGGAGTCGAGAGGTGAAAAGTGTATGTGTGTGTGCGTGTGTGCGTGTGTGTGTGCGTTTGTGAGTGTGTGTGTGTGTTAGTTCGGCCTGCAGAGATAAGAACACGACCGAAGCAAGAAGGCCCTGCCTATCGTAAGAGGCGACTAATAAGTTGGAGTCGAGAGGTGAAGAGTGTATGTGTGTGTGCGTGTGTGCGTGTGTGTGTGCGTGTGTGAGTATGTGTGTGTGTCCGTTCGGCTTGCAGAGATAAGAACACGGCCGAAGCAAGAAGGCCCTGCCTGTCTTAAGAGGCGACTAATGGATAGGAGTCGAGAGGTGGAAAGTGTGTGCGTGTGCGTGTGCGTGTGTGCGTGCGTGTGTGTGCAAGTGTGTGTATCCGTTCGGCTTGCAGAGATAAGAATACGTCCGGGACAAGAACGCCCTGCCTCTCGTAAGAGGCGACTAAAAGGTAGGAGTCGAGAGGTGAAGAGTGTATGTGTGTGTGTGTGTGTGTGTGTGTGTGTGAGTGTGTGTGTGTCCGTTCGGCTCGCAGAGATAAGAACACGGCCGTGGCAAGAAGTCCCTGAATGTCGTAAGAGGCGACTAATGGGTAGGAGTCGAGAGGTGAAGAGTCTATGTGTGTGAGCGTGTATGCGTGTGTGTGTACGTGTGTGAGTGTGTGTGTATATGTGTGTGTGTCCGTTCGGCTTACAGAGATAAGAACACGGCCGAGGGAAGAAGGTTCTGCCTGTCGTAAGAGGCGAATAATGGATAGTAGTCGAGAGGTAAAGAGTGTATGTGTGTGTGTCTGTGTGCGTGCGTGTGTGAATGTGTGTGTATGTGTGTGTGTGAGTGTGTGTGTGTCCGGTCGGCTCGCAGAGATAAGAACACGGCCGTGGCAAGAAGGACCTGCCTGTCGTAAGAGGCGACTAATGGGTAGGAGTCGAGAGGTGAAGAGTGTATGTGTGTGTGTGTGTGTGTGTGTGTGTCTGCGTATGATTATGCGTGTGTGAGAGTGTGTGTATGTATGTGTGTGTCCGTTCGGCACGCAGAGAATAGAATACGGCCGAGGCAAGGAGGCCATGCCTGTCGTAAGAGACGATTAATGGGTAGAAGTCGAGATGTGAAGAGTGAATTTGCGCGTGTGTGTGTGCGTGTGTGCGTGCGTGTGTGTGTGATTGTGTGTGTCCGTTCAGCTTGCAGAGATATGCATACGGCCGTGGCAAGAAGGCCCTGCCTGTCGTAAGAGGCGACTAATGGGTAGGAGTCGAGAGGTGAAGAGTGTATGTGTGTGTGTGTGTGTGTGTGTGTGTGTGTGTGTGTGTGTGTGTGTGTGTGTGTGTCTGCGTATGATTATGCGTGTGTGAGAGTGTGTGTATGTATGTGTGTGTCCGTTCGGCTCGCAGAGAATAGAATACGGCCGAGGCAAGAAGGCCATGCCTGTCGTAAGAGACGATTAATGGGTAGGAGTCGAGAGGTGAAGAGTGTATGTGTGTGTGTGTGCGTGTGTGCGTGTGTGTGCGTGTGTGAGTGTGTGTGTGTGTATCCGTGAGGCTTGCAGAGATAAGAATACGGCCAAGGCAAGAAGACCCTGCCTGTTATAAGGGGCGACTAATAGGTAGGAGTCAAGAGGTGAAGAGTGTATGTGTGTGTGTGCGTGTGTGTGTGTGTGTGTGTGCGTGTGTGAGTATGTGTGTGGGTCCGTTCGGCTTGCAGAGATAAGAATACGTCCGTCGCAAGAAGTCCCTGATGTCGTAAGAGGCGACTAATGGGTAGAAGTCGAGAGGTTAAGAGTATATTTGTGTGTGTGTGAGTGTGTGTGTGTGTCCGTTTGGCCCGCAGACATAAGAATACGTCCGTGGCAAGAAGGCCCTGCCTGTCTTAAGAGGCGACTAATGGATAGGAGACGAGAGGTGGAGTGTGTGTGCGTGTGCGTACGCGTGTGCGTGTGTGCGTGTGTGTTTGTAAGAGTGTGAGTCCGTTCGGCTCGCAGAGATAAGAACACGGCCGTGGCAAGAAGTCCCTGAATGTCGTAAGAGGCGACTAATGGGTAGGAGTCGAGAGGTGAAGCGTGTATGTGTGTGTGTGTGTGTGTGTGTGCAAGTGTGTGTGTGTGTGTGTCCGTTCGGCTCGCAGAGATAAGAATACGTTCGTGGCAAGAAGGCCCTGCCTGTCTTAAGAGGGGACTAATGGATGGGAGTCGAGAGGAGAAGAGTGTATGTGTGTGTGTGTGTGTGTGTGTGTGCGTGTGTGCGTGTGTGTGTGAGTGTGTGTGTGTATGTGTGTGTATCCGTTTGGCTTGCAGAGATAAGAATACGGCCATGGCAAGAAGGCACTGCCTCTTGTAAGGGGCGACTAATAGGTAGGATTAGAAAGGTGAATAGTGTATGTGTGTGCGTGTGTGTGTGTTTGTGCGAGTGGGAGTGTGTGTGTATGTATGTGTGTGTCCGTTCGGCTCGCAGAGGTTAGAATACGGCCGAGGCAAGTAGGCCGTGCCTGTCGTAAGGGACGACTAATGGGTAGGAGTCAAGAGGTGAGGAGTGTATATGTGTGTGTGCGTGTGTGTGCGTTTGTGTGTGTCCTTCGGCTCGCAGGGATAAGAATACAGCCGTGGCAAGAAGGCCATGCCTGTCGTAAGAGGCGACTAATGGGTAGGAGTCAAGAGGTGAAGAATGATTGTGTGTGTGTGTGTGACTGTGCGTGTGCGTGTGAGCGTGTATGCGTGTGTGTGTGCGTGTGTCTGTGAGTGTGTGTGTGTGTCCGTTCGGCTCGCAGCGATAAGAACACGGCCGAGGCAAGAAGGACCTGCCTCTCGTAAGAGGCGACTAATAGGTAGGAGTCGAGAGTCGAAGAGTGTATGTGTGTGTGTGTGTGTGTGAGTGTGTGTGTGTCCGTTCGGCTCGCAGAGATAAGAATACGGCCGTGTTAAGAAAACCCTGCCTGTCTTAATAGGCGACTAATGGATAGGAATCGAGAGGTGGAGAGTGTGTGCATGTGCGTTTGCGTGTGCGTGTGTGCGTGTGTGTGCGTGTGAGCGTGCGTGTTTGTGTGAGTGTGTGTGTGTCCGTTCGGCTCGCAGAGATAAGAACACGGCCGTGGCAAGAAGTCCCTGAATGTCGTAAGAGGCGACTAATGGGTAGGAGTCGAGAGGTGAAGAGTCTATGTGTGTGTGCGTGTATGCGTGTGTGTGTACGTGTGTGAGTGTGTGTGCGTATGTGTGTGTGTCCGTTCGGCTTGCAGAGATAAGAATACGACCGAGGGAAGAAGGTTCTGCCTATCTTAAGTGGCCACTAATGGATAGAACTCGAGAGGTGGAGAGTGTGTGCATGTGCGTTTGCGTGTGCGTGTGTGCGTGTGTGTGTGCGTGTGAGCGTGAGTGTTTGTGTGAGTGTGTGTGTGTGTCCGTTCGGCTCGCAGAGATAAGAACACGGCCGTGGCAAGAAGTCCCTGAATGTCGTAAGAGGCGACTACTGGGTAGGAGTCGAAAGGTGAAGAGTGTATGTGTGTGTGTGTGTGCGTGTGTGTGCGTGTGTGTGCGTGTGTAAGTGTGTGTGTATGTGTGTGTGTCCGTTTGGCTTGCAGAGATAAGAATGCGGCTGAGGCAAGAAGTCCCTGCCTGTGGTAAGAGGAGAATAATGGGTAGGAGTCGAGAGGTGAAGATTGTATGTGTGTGTGTGTGTGTGTGCGTGTGTGCGGGTGTGTGTGCGTGTGTGACTGTGTGTGTATGTGTGTGTGTCCGTTTGGCTTGCAGAGATAAGAATACGGCCGTGGCAAGAAGGCCCTGCCTGTCGTAAAAAGCGACTAATGGGTAAGAGTCGAGAGGTGAAGAGTGTATGTGTGTGTCTGTGTGCATGTGTGCGTGTGTGTGCGTGTGTAAGTGTGTGTTTATGTGTGTGTGTCCGTTTGGCTTGCAGAGATAAAAACACGACCGAGGCAAGAAGGCCCTGCCTATCGTAAGAGGCGACTAATAGGTAGGAGTCGAGAGGTGAAGAGTGTATGTGTGTGTGCGTGTGTGTGCGTGTGTGGGTATGTGTGTGTGTCCTTTCGGCTTGCAGAGATAAGAACATGGCCGAGGCAAGAAGGCCCTGCCTGTCGTAAGAGAGAATAATGGGTAGGAGTCGAGAGGTGAAGAATGTATGTGTGTGTGCGTGTGTGTGTACGTGTGTGAGTGTGTGTGTATGTGTGTGTGTCCGTTCGGCTTGCAGAGATAAAAATACGGCCGAGGGAACAAGGCCCTGCCTGTAGTAAGAGGCGAATAATGGGTAGGAGTCGAGAGGTGAAGAGTCTATGTGTGTGAGTGTGTATGCGTGTGTGTGTACGTGTGTGAGTGTGTGTGCGTATGTGTGTGTGTGTGTCCGTTCGGCTTGCAGAGATAAGAATACGGCCGAGGGAAGAAGGTTCTGCCTGTCTTTAGTGGCGACTAATGGATAGAAGTCGAGAGGTGGAGAGTGTGTGCGTGTGCGTGTGTGCGTGTGTTCCTGTGTGCGTGTGTTTGTGTGTGCGTGTGTGTGTGTATCTGTTCGGCTTGTAGAGATAAAAATACGGCCGTGGCAAGAAGTCCCTGCCTGTCGTAAGAGGAGAATAATGGGTAGGAGTCGAGAGGTGAAGAGTGTATGTGTGTGTATGTGTGCGTGTGTGCGTGCGTGTGAGTGTGAGTGTGAATGTGTGTGTGTCTGTTCGGCTTGTAGAAATAAAAACACGGCCGTGGTAACAAGTCCCTGAATGTCGTAAGAGGCGACTAATGGGCAGGAGTCGAGAGGTGAAGAGTCTATGTGTATAAGCGTGTATGCGTATGTGTGTACGTGTGTGAGTGTGTGTGTGTGTATGTGTGTGTGTGTCCGTTCGGCTTGCAGAGATAAGAATACGGCCGAGGGAAGAAGGTTCTGCCTGTCTTAAGAGGCGACTAATGGATAGAAGTCGAGAGGTGGAGAGTGTGTGCGTGTGCGTGTGTGCGTGTGTTCCTGTGTGCGTGTGTTTGTGTGTGCGTGTGTGTGTATGTGTCCGTTTGGCATGCAGAGATAAAAACACGGCCGTAACAAGAAGTTCCTGCCTGTCGTAAGAGAAGAATAATGGGTAGGAGTCGAGAGGTAAAGAGTGTATGTTTGTGTGTGTGCGTGTATGCGTGCGTGTGTGAGTGTGTGTGTGTATGTGTGTGTGTGTGAGTGTGTGTGTGTCCTATCGGCTCGCAGAGATAAGAACACGGCCGTGGCAAGAAGGCCCTGCCTGTCGTAAGAGGCGACTAATATGTAGGAGTCGAGAGGTAAAGAGTGTATTTGTGTGTGTGTGCGTGTGTGCGTGTGTGTGCGTGTGTGCGTGTGTGTGTGTGTCCGTTTGACGTTCAAAAATAAGAACACGGCCGTGGCAAGAAGTCCCTGCCTGTCAAAAGAGGAGAATAATGGGTAGGAGTCGAGGGGTGAAGAGTGTATGTGTGTTTCTGTGTGCGTGCGTGTGTGAGTGTGTGTGTATGTGTGTGTGTGAGTGTGTGTGTGTCCGGTCGGCTCGCAGAGATAAGAACACGGATGTGGCAAGAAGGCCCTGCCTGTCGTAAGAGGCGATTATTGGGTAGGAGTCGAGGGGTGAAGAGTGTATTTGCGCGTGTGTGTGTGCGTGTGTGCGTGCGTGTGTGTGTGTGAGGGTGTGTGTCCGTTCAGCTTGTAGAGATAAGAATACGGCCGAGGCAAGAAGGCCCTGCCTGTCGTAAGTGGCGACTAATGGGTAGGAGTCGAGGGGTGAAGAGTGTATGTGTGTGTGTGTGTGTGTGCGTGTGTGCGTGTGTGTGTTCGTGTGTGAGTGTGTGTGTGTGTGTCCGTTTGGCTTGCAGAGATAAGAATACGGCCGTGGCAAGAGGGCCCTGCCTGTCTTAAGAGGCGACTAATGGATAGGAGTCGAGAGGTGGAAAGTGTGTGCGTGTGCGTGTGCGTATGCGTGTGTGCGTGCGTGTGTGTGTAAGTGTGTGTATCCGTTCAGCGTGCAGAGATAAGAATATGGCCGGGGCAAGAAGGCCCTGCCTGTCGTAAGAGGCGACTAATAGGTAGAAGTCGAGAGGTGAAGAGTGTATGTGTGTGTGTGCGTGTGTGTGTGCGTGTGTGAGTATGTGTGTGTGTTAGTTCGGCCTGCAGAGATAAGAACACGACCGAAGCAAGAAGGTCCTGCCTATCGTAACAGGCGACTAATAGGTAGGAGTCGAGAGGTGAAGAGTTTATGTGTGTGTGTGCGTGTGTGCGTGTGTGTGTAAATGTGTGAGTATGTGTGTGTCCGTTCGGCTTGCAGAGATAAGAACAGTGCCAAGGCAAGAAGGCCCTGCCCGTCGTAAGAGGCGACTAATAGGTAGGACCCGAGAGGTAAAAAGTCTATGTGTGTGTGCGTGTATGCGTGTGTGTTTACGTGTGTAAGTGTGTGTGTGTATGTGTGTTTGTGTGTGCGTGTGTGTGTGTGTCCGTTCGGCTTGCAGAGATAAAAACACGGCCGTGGCAAGAACTCCCTGCCTGTCGTAAGAGGCGAATAATGGATAGAAGTCGAGAGGTGCAGAGTGTGTGCGTGTGCGTGTGTGCGTGTGTTCCTGTGTGCGTATGTTTGTTTGTGCGTGTGTGTGTGTGTCCGTTCGGCTTGCAGAGATAAAAACACGTCCGTTGAAAGAAGTCCCTGCCTGTCGTAAGAGAAGAACAATGGGTAGGAGTCGAGAAGTGAAGAGTGTATGTGTGTGTGCGTGCGTGTGTGTGTGAGTGTGTGTGTGTGTATTTTCGGCTCGCAGAGATAAGAACACGGCCGTGGCAAGAAGTCCCTGAATGCCGTAAGAGGCGACTAATGGGTAGGAGTCGAGAGGTGAAGAGTCTATGTGTGTGAGCGTGTAAGCGTGTGTGTGTACGTGTGTGTGTGTATATGTGTGTGTATCCGTTTGGCTTACAGAGATAAGAATACGGCCGAGGGAAGAAGGCCTCTGGAATTCTGCCTGTCTTAAGTGGCGACTAATGGATAGAAGTCGAGAGGTGGAGTGTGTGTGCGTGTGCGTGTGTGCGTGTGTTCCTGTGTGCGTGTGTTTGTGTGTGCGTGTGTGTGTGTCCGTTCGGCTTGCAGAGATAAAAACACGGCCGTGGCAAGAACTCCCTGCCTGTCGTAAGAGGAGAATAATGGATAGAAGTCGAGAGGTGCAGAGTGTGTGCGTGTGCGTGTGTGCGTGTGTTCCTGTGTGCGTGTGTTTGTTTGTGCGTGTGTGTGTGTGTCCGTTCGGCTTGCAGAGATACAAACACGGCCGTGGCAAGAAGTCCCTGCCTGTCGTAAGAGAAGAACAATGGGTAGGAGTCGAGATGTGAAGAGTGTATGTGGGTGTGTGTGTGCGTGTGTGCGTGCGTGTGTGTGTGAGTGTGTGTGTGTGTGTGTCCGTTCGGCTCGCAGAGATAAGAACACGGCCGTGGCAAGAAGTCCCTGAATGTCGTAAGAGGCGACTAATGGGTAGGAGTAGAGAGGTGAAGAGTGTATTTGCGCATGTGTGTGTGCGTGTGTGCGTGCGTGTGTGTGTGAATGTGTGTGTCCGTTCAGCTTGCAGAGTTAAGAATACGACCGAGGCAAGAAGGCCTTGCCTGTCGTAAGTGGCGACTAATGGGTAGGAGTCGAGAGGTGAAGAGTGTATGTGTGTGTGTGTGTGCGTGTGTGCGTGTGTGTGTGTGCTTGTGTGAGTGTGTGTGTATGTGTGTGTGTCAGTTTGGCATGCAGAGATAAGAATACGGCCGTGGCAAGAAGGCCCTGCCTGTCGTAAGAGGCGACTAATGGGTAGGAGTCGAGAGGTGAAAAGTGTATGTGTGTGTGCGTGTGTGCGTGTGTGTGTGCGTTTATGAGTGTGTGTGTGTGTTAGTTCGGCCTGCAGAGATAAGAACACAACCGAAGCAAGAAGGCCCTGCCTATCGTAAGAGGCGACTAATAAGTTGGAGTCGAGAGGTGAAGAGTGTATGTGTGTGTGCGTGTGTGCGTGTGTGTGTGCGTGTGTGAGTATGTGTGTGTGTCCGTTCGGCTTGCAGAGATAAGAACACGGCCGAAGCAAGAAGGCCCTGCCTGTCTTAAGAGGCGACTAATGGATAGGAGTCGAGAGGTGGAAAGTGTGTGCGTGTGCGTGTGCGTGTGTGCGTGCGTGTGTGTGCAAGTGTGTGTATCCGTTCGGCTTGCAGAGATAAGAATACGTCCGGGACAAGAACGCCCTGCCTCTCGTAAGAGGCGACTAAAAGGTAGGAGTCGAGAGGTGAAGAGTGTATGTGTGTGTGTGTGTGTGTGTGTGTGTGTGTGTGTGAGTGTGTGTGTGTCCGTTCGGCTCGCAGAGATAAGAACACGGCCGTGGCAAGAAGTCCCTGAATGTCGTAAGAGGCGACTAATGGGTAGGAGTCGAGAGGTGAAGAGTCTATGTGTGTGAGCGTGTATGCGTGTGTGTGTACGTGTGAGAGTGTGTGTGTATATGTGTGTGTGTCCGTTCGGCTTACAGAGATAAGAACACGGCCGAGGGAAGAAGGTTCTGCCTGTCGTAAGAGGCGAATAATGGATAGGAGTCGAGAGGTAAAGAGTGTATGTGTGTGTGTCTGTGTGCGTGCGTGTGTGAATGTGTGTGTATGTGTGTGTGTGAGTGTGTGTGTGTCCGGTCGGCTCGCAGAGATAAGAACACGGCCGTGGCAAGAAGGACCTGCCTGTCGTAAGAGGCGACTAATGGGTAGGAGTCAAGAGGTGAAGAGTGTATGTGTGTGTGTGTGTGTGTGTGTGTCTGCGTATGATTATGCGTGTGTGAGAGTGTGTGTATGTATGTGTGTGTCCGTTCGGCTCGCAGAGAATAGAATACGGCCGAGGCAAGAAGGCCATGCCTGTCGTAAGAGACGATTAATGGGTAGAAGTCGAGATGTGAAGAGTGAATTTGCGCGTGTGTGTGTGCGTGTGTGCGTGCGTGTGTGTGAGTGTGTGTGTCCGTTCAGCTTGCAGAGATATGCATACGGCCGTGGCAAGAAGGCCCTGCCTGTCGTAAGAGGCGACTAATGGGTAGGAGTCGAGAGGTGAAGAGTGTATGTGTGTGTGTGTGTGTGCGGGTGTGCGTGTGTGTGCGTGTGTAAGTGTGTGTGTATATGTGTGTGTGTCCGTTTGGCTTGCAGAGATAAGAATACAACCGAGGCAAGAAGGCCATGCTTGCTGTAAGGAGCGACTAATTGGTAGGAGTCGAGAGATAAAGAGTGTATGTGTGTGTGTTTATTCCTGTGTGTGTGCGTGTGTAGGTGTGTGTGTGTGTATGTATGTGTGTGTCCGTTCGGCTCACAGAGATAAGAACTCGGCTGTGGCAAGAAGTTCCTGCCTTTCGTAAGATGCGACTAATGGGTAGGAGTCGAGAGGTGAAGAGTGTATGTGTGTGTGCGTGTGTGCGTGTGTGAGTATGTGTGTGTGTCTGTTCGGCTCGCAGAGATTAGAATACGGCCGAGGCAATAAGTCCATGCCTGTCGTAAGAGGCGACTAATGGGTATTAGTCGAGAGGTGAAGAGTGTATTTGTGTGTGTGTGTGTGCGTGTGTGCGTGTGTGAGTATGTGTGAGTGTCTGTTCGGCTCGCAGAGATTAGAATACGGCCGAGGCATTAAGTCCATGCCTGTCGTAAGAGAAGAATAATGGGTAGGAGTCGAGAGGTAAAGAGTGTATGTATGTCTGTGCGTGTGTGCGTGCGTGTGTGAGTGTGTATGTGTATGTGTGTGTGTTAGTGTGTGTGTGTCCGGTCGGCTCACAGAGATGAGAGCACGGCCGTGGCAAGAAGGCCCTGCCTGTCGTAAGAGGCGACTAATGGGTAGGAGTCGAGAGGTGAAGAGTGTATGTGTGTGTGTGTGTGTGCGTGTGTGCGTGTGTGTGCGTGTGTAAGTGTGTGTGTGTGTATGTGTGTGTGTCTGTTTGGCTTGCAGAGATAAGAATACGGCCGAGGCAAGAAGGCCATGCTTGCTGTAAGGAGCGACTAATGGGTAGGAGTCGAGAGATGAAGAGTGTACGTGTGTGTGCGTGTGTTCGTTTGTGTGTACGTGTGTATGTGTTTGTGCGTGTGTAAGTGTGTGTGTATGGGTGTGTGTGTCCGTTCGACTTGCATAGATAAGAACACGGCCGTGGCAAGAAGTCCCTGCCTGTCGTAAGAGGCGACTAATGAATAGGAGTCGAGAGGTGAAGAGTGTATGTGTGCGTGTGTGCGTGTGTGTGCGTGTGTAAGTGTGTGTGTGTGTATGTGTGTGTGTCTGTTTGGCTTGCAGAGATAAGAATACGGCCGAGGCAAGAAGACCATGCCTGTCGTAAGAGGCGACTAATGGGTAGGAGTCGAGAGGTGAAGAGTGTATGTGTGTGTGTGCGTGTCTGTGTGTGTGCGTGTGTGAGTGTGTGTGTATGTGTGTGTGTCCGTTTGGCTTGCAGAGATAAGAATACGGCCGAGGCAAGAAGGCCCTGCCTCTTGTAAGGGGCGACTAATAGGTAGGAGTCGAGAGGTGAAGAGTGAATGTGTGTGTGCGTGTGTGTGTGTGTGTGTGTGTGAGTGTATGTGTGTGTGCGTGTGTGC
>NW_027311918.1:392500-477500 GCF_040954645.1 Diabrotica undecimpunctata | reverse complement strand
AGAATACGGCCGAGGGAAGAAGGTTCTGCCTGTCTTAAGAGGCGACTAATGGATAGAAGTCGAGAGGTGGAGAGTGTGTGCGTGTGCGTGTGTGCGTGTGTTCCTGTGTGCGTGTGTTTGTGTGTGCGTGTGTGTGTGTATGTGTCCGTTTGGCATGCAGAGATAAAAACACGGCCGTAACAAGAAGTTCCTGCCTGTCGTAAGAGAAGAATAATGGGTAGGAGTCGAGAGGTAAAGAGTGTATGTGTGTGTGTGTGTGCGTGTATGCGTGCGTGTGTGAGTGTGTGTGTATGTGTGTGTGTGTGAGTGTGTGTGTGTCCTATCGGCTCGCAGAGATAAGAACACGGCCGTGGCAAGAAGGCCCTGCCTGTCGTAAGAGGCGACTAATATGTAGGAGTCGAGAGGTAAAGAGTGTATTTGTGTGTGTGTGCGTGTGTGCGTGTGTGTGCGTGTGTGCGTGTGTGTGTGTGTCCGTTTGACGTGCAAAAATAAGAACACGGCCGTGGCAAGAAGTCCCTGCCTGTCGAAAGAGGAGAATAATGGGTAGGAGTCGAGAGGTGAAGAGTGTATGTGTGTTTCTGTGTGCGTGCGTGTGTGAGTGTGTGTGTATGTGTGTGTGTGAGTGTGTGTGTTCGGTCGGCTCGCAGAGATAAAAACACGGATGTGGCAAGAAGGCCCTGCCTGTCGTAAGAGGCGATTATTGGGTAGGAGTCGAGGGGTGAAGAGTGTATTTGCGCGTGTGTGTGTGCGTGTGTGCGTGCGTGAGTGTGTGAGGGTGTGTGTCCGTTCAGCTTGTAGAGATATGAATACGGCCGAGGCAAGAAGGCCCTGCCTGTCGTAAGTGGCGACTAATGGGTAGGAGTCGAGAGGTGAAGAGTGTATGTGTGTGTGTGTGTGTGCGTGTGTGCGTGTGTGTGTTCGTGTGTGAGTGTGTGTGTGTGTGTCCGTTTGGCTTGCAGAGATAAGAATACGGCCGTGGCAAGAGGGCCCTGCCTGTCTTAAGAGGCGACTAATGGATAGGAGTCGAGAGGTGGAAAGTGTGTGCGTGTGCGTATGTGTGTGTGCGTGCGTGTGTGTGTAAGTGTGTGTATCCGTTCGGCGTGCAGAGATAAGAATACGGCCGGGGCAAGAAGGCCCTGCCTCTCGTAAGAGGCGACTAAAAGGTAGGAGTCGAGAAGTGAAGAGTGTATGTGTGTGTGTGTGTGTGTGACTGTGTGTGTGTGTCCGCTCGGCTCGCAGAGATAAGAACACGGCCGTGGCAAGAAGGCCCTGCCTGTCGTAAGAGGCGACTAATAGGTAGAAGTCGAGAGGTGAAGAGTTTATGTGTGTGTGTGCGTGTATGCGTGTGTGTTTACGTGTGTAAGTGTGTGTGTGTGTATGTGTGTTTGTGTGTGCGTGTGTGTGTGTCCGTTCGGCTTGCAGAGATAAAAACACGGCCGTGGCAAGAACTCCCTGCCTGTCGTAAGAGGCGAATAATGGATAGAAGTCGAGAGGTGCAGAGTGTGTGCGTGTGTGCGTGTGTTCCTGTGTGCGTATGTTTGTTTGTGCGTGTGTGTGTGTCCGTTCGGCTTGCAGAGATAAAAACACGGCCGTTGCAAGAAGTCCCTGCCTGTCGTAAGAGAAGAACAATGGGTAGGAGTCGAGAAGTGAAGAGTGTATGTGTGTATGCGTGCGTGTGTGTGTGAGTGTGTGTGTGTGTATGTTCGGCTCGCAGAGATAAGAACACGGCCGTGGCAAGAAGTCCCTGAATGCCGTAAGAGGCGACTAATGGGTAGGAGTCGAGAGGTGAAGAGTCTATGTGTGTGAGCGTGTATGCGTGTGTGTGTACGTGTGTGTGTGTGTGTATATGTGTGTGTATCCGTTTGGCTTACAGAGATAAGAATACGGCCGAGGGAAGAAGGCCTCTGGAATTCTGCCTGTCTTAAGTGGCGACTAATGGATAGAAGTCGAGAGGTGGAGTGTGTGTGCGTGTGCGTGTGTGCGTGTGTTCCTGTGTGCGTGTGTTTGTGTGTGCGTGTGTGTGTGTCCGTTCGGCTTGCAGAGATAAAAACACGGCCGTGGCAAGAACTCCCTGCCTGTCGTAAGAGGAGAATAATGGATAGAAGTCGAGAGGTACAGAGTGTGTGCGTGTGCGTGTGTGCGTGTGTTCCTTTGTGCGTGTGTTTGTTTGTGCGTGTGTGTGTGTGTCCGTTCTGCTTGCAGAGATAAAAACACGGCCGTGGCAAGAAGTCCCTGCCTGTCGTAAGAGAAGAACAATGGGTAGGAGTCGAGATGTGAAGAGTGTATGTGGGTGTGTGTGTGCGTGTGTGCGTGCGTGTGTGTGTGAGTGTGTGTGTGTGTGTGTTCGTTCGGATTGCAGAGATCAGAATACGGCCGAGGCAAGAAGGCCCTGCCTGTCGTAAGCGGCGACTAATGGGTAGGAGTCGAGAGATGAAGAGTGTATGTGTGTGTGTGTGTGTGCGTTTGTGCGTGTGTTTGTGCATGTGTGAGTGTGTATGTGTGTGCGTGTGTGCGTGCGTTTGTGTGCGTGTGTGAGTGTGTGTGTGTGTGTGTCCGTTCGGCTCGCAGAGATAAGAACACGGCCGTGGCAAGAAGGCCCTGCCTGTCGTAAGAGGCGACTAATGGGTAGGAGTCGAGAGGTGAAGAGTGTATGTGTGTGTATGTGAATGTGTGCGTGTGTGTGTGTGAGTGTGTGTGTATTTGTGTGTGTGAGTGTGTGTGTGTCCAGTCGGCTCGCAGAGATAAGAACACGGCCGTGGCAAGAAGGCCCTGCCTGTCGTAAGAGGCGACTAATGGGTAGGAGTCGAGTGGTGAAGAGTGTATATGTGTGTGTGTGCGTGTGTGCGTGTGTGTGCGTGTGTGAGTGTGTGTGTATGTGTGTGTTTGTTTGGCTTGCAGAGATAAGAATACGGCCAAGGCAAGAAGGCCTTGCCTTTTGTAAGGGGCGACTAATAGGTTGTAACGATGAGTCAAAGCCATCACCGTTAAACCAGCGTGCGCGCGAACCAACCCATGAAGTAGGAGTGTATCGACAGTAGAAAGGGCAAAGTTCCGCTTTATAAACGGCAACATTTCCTCATAGAGACAGAATCGACAGGTGTTGACTGAAGGTTCTCTTCTTCCCTACCCCGGCTTGTGGACGTGTTGAGTTCACAAGTTGTTCCGTCTCCCATACCGCCGCTATCCGAAAAGCGTGTTGAGCTTTTCACTACCTGTACTCTGAAGCAGTCGTGTTGAAACTGTCGAGGAGTGTCCTATTAACCCGAATCACTTAAGGGACGTGTTGAGTTCCTTTCCTTCCTTTGTACCTATCGTCCGCTGTTATTAAATCGATACTACGTTACCGTAAAATTTCAGATACACACTCGCTTGCCGATAAGACTAGTTCCATATGACAAGGTCAAGCTTAATTTGAATAAATAGGCCAGGTACTGAGAACACTAAACCAAATTGTAAATATGTACATAAGATTTTTGTCAATTTAATTTAAGGAAGACAATAAAGTTTTATTTTTATCTTGAACTCTGTCTTTGACTGTCTAAAAGCTACCCGGATAGTGACTCCAACGAGAGGACATCACAAGGTAGGAGTCAAGAGGTGAAGAGTGTATGTGTGTGTGCGTGTGTGTGTGCGTGTGTGAGTATGTGTGTGTGTCCGTTTGGCTTGCAGAGATAAGAACACGGCCGAGGCAAGAAAGCCCTACCTGTCGTAAGAGGCGACTAATGGGTAGGAGTCGAGAGGTGAAGAGTGTATGTGTGTGTGTATGTGCGTGTGTGCGTGTGTGTGCGTGTGTGAGTGTGTGTGTATGTGTGTGTGTATGTGTGTGTGTTTTCGTTTGGCTTGCAGAGATAAGAATACGGCCGAGGCAAAAAGGCCCTGCCTCTTGTAAGGGACGACTAATAGGTAAAAGTCGAGAGGTAAAGAGTGTATGTGTGTGTGCGTGTGTGTGTGTGCGTGTGTGTGTGTGTATGTGTGTGTGAGTGTGTGTGTATGTGTGTCTGTCCCTTCGGCTCGCAGAGATAAGAAAACAGCGGAAGCAAGAAAGTCATGCCTGTCGTAAGAGGCGCTTAATGTGTAGGAGTCGAGAGGTGAAGAGTGTATGTGTGTGTGAGTGTGCGTGTGTCTGTTTGTGCGTGTGTGAGTGTGTGTGTATGGATCTGTGTGTCCGTTCGGCTTACAGAGATAAGAATACGGCCGAGGCAAGAAGGACATGCCTGTCGTAAGAGGCGTCTAATGGGTAGGAGTCGAGAGGTGAAGAGTGTATTTGTGTGTGTGTGTGCGTGTGTGTGTGCGTGTGTTCGTGCGTGTGTATGTAAGTATGAGTGCCCGTTCGGCTCGCAGAGATAAGAACTCGGCCGTGGCAAGAAGTCCCTGAATGTTGTAAGAGGCGACTAATGGGTAGGAGTCGAGAGGTGAAGAGTGTATGTGTATGTGTGTGTGTGCGTTTGTGCGTGTGTTTGTGCATGTGTGAGTGTGTATGTGTGTGCGTGTGTGCGTGCGTATGTGTGTGAGTGTGTGTCTCCGTTCGGCTTGCAGAGATAAGAATACGGCCGGGGCAAGAAGGCCCTGCCTCTCGTAAGAGGCGACTAATGGATAGGAGTCGAGAGGTGGAGAGTGTGTGCGTGTGCGTGTGCGTGTGCGTGTGCGTATGTGCGTGTGTGTGCGTGTGTGAGTATGTGTGTGTGTCCGTTTGGCTTGCAGAGATAAGAACACGGCCGAGGCAAGAAGGCCCTACCTGTCGTAAGAGGCGACTAATGGGTAGGAGTCGAGAGGTAAAGAGTGTATGTGTGTGTGTGTGCGTGTGTGCGCGTGTGTGTGCGTGTGTGAGTGTGTGTGTGTATGTGTATGTGTCCGTCTGGCTTGCAGAGATAAAAATACGGACGAGGCAAGAAGGCACCGCCTGTTGTATGGGGCGACGAATAGGTAGGAGTCGATAGGTGAAGAGTGTATGTGTGTGTGCGTGTGTGCGTGTGTGTGTGTGAGTGTGTGTGTATGTATGTCTGTCCCTTCGGATCGCAGAGATAAGAAAACAGCGGTAGCAAGAAAGCCATGCCTGTCGTAAAAGGCGCTTAATGTGTAGGAGTCGAGAGGTGAAGAGTGTATGTGTGTGTGCGTGTGTGTGTGTTTGTGCGTGTGTGAGTGTGTGTGTATGGGTGTGTGTGTCCGTTCGGCTCGCAGAGATTAGAATACTGCTGAGGCAAGAAGGACATGCCTGTCGTAAGAGGCGTCTAATGGGTAGGAGTCGAGAGGTGAAGAGTGTATTTGTGTGTGTGTGTGTGCGTGTGTGTGTGCGTGTGTTCGTGCGTGTGTGTGTGAGTATGTGTGACCGTTCGTCTCGCAGAGATAAGAACTCGGCCGTGGCAAGAAGTCCCTGAATGTCGTAAGAGGCGACTAATGGGTAGGAGTCGAGAGGTGAAGAGTGTATGTGTGTGTGTGTGCGTGTGTGCGTGTGTTTGTGCGTGTGTGAGTGTGTATGTGTGTGCGTGTGTGCGTGCGTGTGTGTGTGAGTTTCTGTATCCGTTCGGCTTGCAAAGATAAGAATACGGCCGGGGCAAGAAGGCCCTGCCTCTCGTAAGAGGCGACTATTGGATAGGAGTCGAGAGGTGAAGAGTGCCACGTCCGTGGCAAGAAGGCCATGCTTGCTGTAAGGAGCGACTAATGGGTAGGAGTCGAGAGATGAAGAGTGTACGTGTGTGTGTGCGTGTGTTCGTTTGTGTGTACGTGTGTATGTGTTTGTGCGTGTGTAAGTGTGTGTGTGTATGGGTGTGTGTGTCCGTTCGGCTTGCATAGATAAGAATACGGCCGTGGCAAGAAGGCCATGCATGCTGTAAAGAGCGAATAATTAGTAGGAGTCGAGAGATGAAGAGTGTATGTGTGTGTGTGTGTGTGTTCCTTTGTGTGTTCGTGTGTAAGTGTGTGTGTGTATGTATGTGTGTGTCCGTTCGGCTCGCAGAAATTAGAATACGACCGAGGCAAGAAGGCCATGCCTGTCGTAAGAGGCGACTAATGGGTAGAAGTCGAGAGGTGAAGAGTGTATTTGTGTGTGTGTGTGCGTGCGTGTGTGTCAGTGTGTGTGTCCGTTCGGCTCACAGAGATAAGAAGTCGGCCGCGGCAAGAAGTTCCTGCCTGTCGTAAGAGGCGACTAATGGGTAGGAGTCGAGAGGTGAAGAGTGTATGTGTGTGTGTATGTGTGCGTGTGTGTGTGCGTGTGTGTGTGAGTGTGTGTGTCCGTTCGGCTTGCAGAGATAAGAATACGGCCGAGTCAAGAAGGCCCTGCCTGTCTTAAGAGGTGACTAATGGATAGGAGTCGAGAGGTGGAGAGTGTGTGCGTGTGCGTGTGCGTGTGTGTGTGTGTGTGTCTGCGTCTGAGCGTGCGTGTGTGTGTGAGTGTGTGTGTATGTCCGTTCGGCTGGCAGAGATAAGAACCTGGCCATGGCAAGCATGACCTGCCTGTTGTAGGGGGCGACTAATAGGTAGGAGTCGAGTGGTGAAGAGTATATGTGTGTGTGCGTGTGTCTGTGTGCGTGTGTAAGTATGTGTGTGTGTCCGTTCGGCTTGCAGAGATAAGAATACGTCCGTGGCAAGAAGGCCCTGCCTGTCTTAAGAGGCGACTAATGGGTAGGAGTCGAGAGGTGAAGAGTGTATGAGTGTGTGTGTGTGAGTGTGTGTGTGTGTCCGTTCGGCCCGCAGAGATAAGAATACGTCCGTGGCAAGAAGGCCCTGCCTGTCTTAAGAGGCGACTAATGGGTAGGAGTCGAGAGGTGAAGAGTGTATGTGTGTGTGTGCGTGTGTGCGTGTGTGTGTGCGTGTGTAAGTATGTGTGTGTTTCCGTTCGGCTTGCAGAGATAAGAATACGTCCGTGACAAGAAGGCCATGCTTGCTGTAAGGAGTGACTAATGGGTAGGAGTCGAGAGATGAAGAGTGTACGTGTGTGTGTGCGTGTGTTCGTTTGTGTGTACGTGTGTATGTGTTTGTGCGTGTGTAAGTGTGTGTGTGTATGGGTGTGTATGTCCGTTCGGCTTGCATAGATAAGAATACGGCCGTGGCAAGAAGGCCATGCATGCTGTAAAGAGCGACTAATTGGTAGGAGTCGAGAGATGAAGAGTGTATGTGTGTGTGTGTGTGTTCCTTTGTGTGCGCGTGTGTAAGTGTGTGTGTGTATGTATGTGTGTGTCCGTTCGGCTTGCAGAAATTAGAATACGACCGAGGCAAGAAGGCCATGTCTGTCGTAAGAGGCGACTAATGGGTAGAAGTCGAGAGGTGAAGAGTGTATTTGTGTGTGTGTGTGTGTGTGTGTGTGTGTGCGTGCGTGTGTGTCAATGTGGGTGTCCGTTCGGCTCACAGAGATTAGAAGTCGGCCGTGGCAAGAAGTTCCTGCCTGTCGTAAGTCGAGTCGAGAGGTGAAGAGTGTATGTGTGTGTGTGTGTGTGTGTGCGTGTGTGTGCGAGTGTGTGTGAATGTATGTGTGTGTCCGTTCGGCTCGCAGAGATTAGAATACGGCCGTGGCAAGAAGGCCATGCATGCTGTAAAGAGCGACTAATTGGTAGGAGTCGAGAGGTGAAGAGTGTATTTGCGCATGTGTGTGTGCGTGTGTGCGTGCGTGTGTGTGTGAATGTGTGTGTCCGTTCAGCTTGCAGAGTTAAGAATACGACCGAGGCAAGAAGGCCTTGCCTGTCGTAAGTGGCGACTAATGGGTAGGAGTCGAGAGGTGAAGAGTGTATGTGTGTGTGTGTGCGTGTGTGCGTGTGTGTGTGCTTGTGTGAGTGTGTGTGTGTGTGTCAGTTTGGCATGCAGAGATAAGAATACGGCCGTGGCAAGAAGGCCCTGCCTGTCGTAAGAGGCGACTAATGGGTAGGAGTCGAGAGGTGAAAAGTGTATGTGTGTGTGTGCGTGTGTGCGTGTGTGTGCGTTTGTGAGTGTGTGTGTGTGTTAGTTCGGCCTGCAGAGATAAGAACACGACCGAAGCAAGAAGGCCCTGCTGAAACAACTTAAGTTGCAAACGCAAAAGCGCCAATTGAAACCTAACCAAATTGCAAACGCAAAAGCGCCAGTTGAAACCTAAATAAAATTTAGGGGTGGTATATGGAGAAGGAGATGATCAATTAGAGAAGAACTAGCAAAGAAGTTATAATAAAAAGAATGGCTTAGCTCAAAAGAACACAGAGACACAAAACCTCAAGCACGAATTCGGGCTAGCCTCACTACACTAGAATTTGGCTTTGAGATAAGGGGAAAAGAGATCTTTTAACCAAAAGAATACAATATAATAATGCACCGGAAAATCTGGAACTATAAAAGGGGTAAGATAAGAGAATATACGGAGATGCCTAGGAAAATACTAAAATGGGCGCCAGCTAATTTCTGAAGGAAATTAACAAAAAAATAAATGAAGTTATGAACAACAAGGAATAAAGTACTATTGATTTAATACCCTGTAATAATGTTTAAAAGCCGAAAAGACACTATTGACCTTGTTCTGCTATATTATAACTGTAAGCAGGAACTGAAATAAAAGCAAAACTACTTGTAACAAATATATTTATAGTATTAACAACTAACAAAACTCACCTATATATATATATATATATATATATATATATATATATATATATATATATATATATATATATAGAGAAAATCTAATTACAGTAGTGGGGGTACGGTATGCGAGGACCAAAAAGCCACGACAAAATTAAATATCCCCACTACTGGGCCAAACGAAAAGGTGTATTAATAAATCTATAATCTAAGTCCATGGGAGAAGCGAGATCTTAACACTAAGGTTAGTTACGAAAGTTAAATCCTAGATAGGTAAGGTAGGGAATATAAATACTAAGCAAAAAAACCGTGACGGTTATACAAAAGAAACTACCTTACCTAACAAATATACGACTAATATGTGTCGAAGCAGCTAAACACCAGATCTATGTGTAAGTGTTATGCTTACACACAGATGCTGGGAGATATCTAAAGTGATCAAGTGTGATGAGTATGGCCAACAGACTCGGAAAGATATATATATAATTTTTAAAAACCCTGATACATAAATTTCTTCCCTTCCCTTTTAAAAACCGCTATACAAAAATCATGAACCCCTTCCCTAACAATGAATCTAATTTAATTAATTAATAGCTATTTACCTAACTTTTATAGATGTTACAAAAACTGTAATAAGTACTAACCTTTGTATATGCATATACAAAGTTGTAAATTACAAGAAAAACCTTAACCCTGAGAAACTAGTTGTTACTGTCTGTCACAACACTACAGCGGTCCTGGATAAGTCCCCTTAAGACTCTGACGATCCTTGAGACTCCGGAAAAAAAACGAATGAAGAGGAACGCTGTGGTTCTGGAGACAATCGGTTCCTGGTTTCCAATGGGTTGAATTAGGTGTTTGGTTAAACTAATTCTAGTATTAGACGTTATTCTAATCGGGTGAAATCTACAAAAAATAACATTTAGAGAAACATCAAGGCACCCAAAGATGACTGTCAACACATACTTTTACATCGAATTACCACAATAAACAAACATTTTATTTTATCAGCTGACTGTCATCCTGTCTATTTATTGCGTCTGCGCATTTAAAGAATATCTAGTAAATCAGGCATGAAACTTTTTATACCGAGTAGGTATACAAAAAAACAGAAAAACTAATTAGGTGTCCGATAAATTAACGATCTAGGCTCAAGGCCACATGATACATATGAGAAAACTCGGATTTTACACTTTTAATATTTCAAAAGACAATGAAAATATCAATAAAATGATAGGCCTATAAAACTAAATGATTTAATTGCTCACCTGGGTTTTAAATAATTATTTCAGTAGATTTGGAAGCCGGGTCTTAAATATTCATTTCTATAGATTTGGAAGTCGGTTTTTCAATCAAGATTCTTTATCATCTGTTTAAATTTCTCCCTTGATGTTCGGGGAAAATATTAAATCCAATCCCAGATTTTCTACCCGATTTAAAGACAAAAAAATGCCGGTTAAGGCTTGGAGAAATACACCTCTCTGCGTGAGTTGTTGGCCAAAACTACTTTAGCGAGCTCCTCGTGACCTGTAGTTCGCGCATCGTACCGTCTATTGCCCATGAACGTTTCATAAACGGGATTCTGAGGGGTTTTAGGATTTTAATAATAAATTATATTAATTAATTATATGTTAGCAGTTGTGACTGCTACATCCTCCCTCAACTCCAGAAAAAAAAGGAAAACTTTCCACTTACCAGAAGTTTCCTTTTTTTTTTATTGTCTAGGACAAGCTAGCCTTAAAGACAAACCAGACGATGAATATGATGAAGCCGAAACGTTGTGGTGTGAACCACAAGGATTTTGAGCTTATCAGCCACACTGGTTACTCAGGAGATGGGATAACAGTAATGACACTGACAGACGTAAGTAGACAGACAGCATGTGATCTATTTGATAATGTGTAATTTACCAAAAAAAATTAAAATAATTTAATGTATTTAGACAAAGTATTAAGAAAAGTAAAAAAAAACATATAACCCATTCACTTAGGTACTTTCTAAATATAATTCAATAACTTTATAGCAATATCAATCTCAATACCAATATATTCAATATAATTCAATTCAACCTTATATAGAGTAAATTAACCTTCGACAATACTTAAATTCTATATTTCCAAGTATTAGTAAAACTATTAATAAACTACACTACTGAGGTGTGTTAACAACCTCTAAAAGATAGGACCAAGAACCATTCACAACACAAACTCAAACAAAGTCCTATCAATTTTACCCAACGTTGACACTAGAGCGAACAGATTCTATTAATCACCCAAGAGTTCAATGAGGGCTTAATTTATTAGGACTAGTTGAAACTATATTACTACAAACCTAAACATCTATATGATATGGTTCTGGATATCAGCAACATATTCGAAAATTCAAGGTAAAAGATAATTCAATACATCTACTTGCTTTAGCAGCGGTAGGAAAAACACACAATCGGTAAAGGCACTAGCAAGCCTAGATACTAGCAAGCCCCCTATACTCATTCATGGTATAGGGTATGCTAAAAAAAATAAGTAAGTTAACTGCAATCCCAACTCGTAGTAAAGAATATGCACAAAAGGTAAAAGATAATTGCAAGTCCAGATCTACTCATGGTAGAGGATATGCACAAAACTCACTTCTACCAGCTATACACTTGGTAGAAGGAAAGGTAAAAGAGATCCTAACTGTAATACCCAAACTGTACTATTGACGTGGTCCAATTCTTTACTCACGACAAGAACAGTAAAGGACAGATTTTTAGGACTCCATAATCAAGATAAGATATATATTCATAAGATATAGATAAGAAATAAACTTATCAAGGTAAAGGTAACGATAACTAACTTAAGGTAAAGGTATGAGATAAACCAATTAAGGTAAAGGTACGAGATAAACTCAATTAAGGTAAAGATAAAGGTACACTCAAGGTAAAGATAAACTCACATCTACCAATCCGTACGAATGGTAGGTAGACAGGTACAAACTCAAGATACTAAGATATGTTAAACTCAAATTCTTGAGAAGGTAACAACATAGGAGATAACAAACCAAGTTAAACAGACTTACTTATTGCTGAATATCAGAACGATCCAATTCTAAATGACACATTCTAATTTCAACCTAAGAGACATTCAAGAAACAACTAATATGTATAGATATATTTCTGAGCCAAGTGAGGGCACACATCCAGGGTGATCAATCCTGAACCCACGCTAAAACACCGACACAGTAAGTGAATATGAATGCATAAGCTTTATGGCCATGGTCCACAAAACCATACAACACTATTAAAGAAAATATTTGGAATGTTTTCCGCATTATCCCTGTAGATATCTATTCAACTCAGAACTCAAGATGGGGAAATTCCCATATATCCATCCTGTACTCCTATGATATGCAGTTGGACTTTTTAGAGAAAACAAACAACAAAATTAACAAGTCCATAAACTAAGATAATAACCAACATTAAGATAAGATAAAAAAATAGAAGGCAAAATAGCACTACTCTTATTGTTTTGCCAGGTAAACAAAAATAGATAAACCGATCTTAAACAACCAAACTGGTACAGCATTGATAAGGGACCAGTTAATCTTCATCTGAAGATGAAGAATCCAAATTATCTGACAAGTTATGTGGACCTACTGTCTTGTCCTCCAGTAAGTCTTTGACATGAAACCTTCCTAGTTTCCTGCCAGTGGAAGTTTCCTTCAACTCATAAATTAAAGGAGAAATGACCTTAATAACTGTGCAAGGTATGTACTTCTGACATAACTTGGCCGATTGAAAGTTCACTTTATCAGATTTGACAAAGTTTCTTTTCAACACAGAATATCTCCAATTCTGAAGGATAACTCTCGCTTTCTCAAGTCATAATGGCATTTATTTCTAGCATAAGATGCTTTCAAACGTTTGCGAACATCCACATAAATATCAGGAAGATGCTGGATATCTTCTAAACGGTGTAATTTATCTGATATAGTGGGAAAGTTATTGGCATTTTCTGAAATTGTACCAAAATAATCACCAGAAAGAGGAACATGACGACCAAACATCAAATAAGATGGAGGACATTTGGTTATTTCGTGAGAAGAAGTCCTGATAGCCTGTACTATAGAGTGGATATGAGTATCCCAAGCTCTTTGATCAGGAAAGGAATATGACCTTAAAGCAGTCACGATTGATTTATTAACTCTTTCGGTATGATTGACTTGTGGATGATAGTTCGCATTGTACCAGATCTTTTGGACATTATATTTAGACATGAGGTCGCGAAAAGCCTTAGCTGTGAACTGTGGTCCATTATCGCAAGACACGATCTGTGGAACACCATAAATTAAGAAAACCTCATTCTCAAGATACTTGATAATGGATGAAGTAGTTGCCTTAGACATAGTATGAACCAAAGGAAATTTTGTAAAATAATCAACAACTACCAAGGCATACTGAGAACCTTTATAAGACCTAGGATAAGGACCAATGAGATCTAAAGATATAAGTTGAAATGGAAAATCAATCCGTCGATAACTACCCATTAAACCTGGTTGGGGAAGATTTGTCGGTTTGCATGTAGCACAGATTTTGCATTTAGCGATATAGCTACGTACAGTTTGACGCATCTTCGGCCAGTAATAGAGTTCCGATATACGACGGAAAGTTTTGTAAAAACCAAAATGAGCTGCAGTAGGATGGTCATGAAAAGTGGCCAAAACCTCTGCTCTATTAGGAGTTGGAACGACTATCTTCCAATCCGACATTCCAGTAAGGGCATCCATGGAACTTAAGACATGTTTATACAAAACACCATGTTTAACTTTAAAATCAGGAAATTTACCTGGTACATTCTGTACATCATACAACATTTTTCGATACCAGTCATCTGGTTGTAAGGAAGATAAATCTAACAAATTAATATCGAACGTTCTAGAGAGTGCATCAGCGACTACTACACCTGCAGCTTTACGATGAATAATCTTATAATCATATTGTGCCAATTTTAAAATCCACCTAGCCAAACGAGGAGATGGGTTCTTCATATTCTGTAACCACACCAAACTATTATGGTCAGTTATGACCGTGAAAGAACGACCCTCAAGAAAATATCTGAAATGTTCAATACCAGTAATTATAGCTAGCAACTCTTTTTCAGTTGTAATATAATTTTTCTGGGCTTTATTTAATTTCTTGCTTGTATAAGCTATAGGGTGTTCTTCTCCATCTACCATTTGATAGAGTACACCTCCAGATGCAGTGTTAGAACAATCTGTCATCGGATAAAAAGGCTTAGTAAAATCTGGGGCTACCATAACAGGAGAATTTGTGAGAGCCTCCTTGATTTTAATGAAAGCTTCATTAGCCTCAGGAGTCCACACAATATTTTGTCCCTTTTTCCGATTTTGAAGTAAATCTGTGATAGGAGACAACAAGGTCGAATAAGACTTAACAAACTTCTTATAATAACCAACCATTCCTAACAATCGACGGACCTGAGTGGTATTTTTAGGCACAGGAAAATCCCGAATCGCTGACATCTTATCAGGATCAGTACGAAGACCCTGAGAATCTACAACATATCCTAAAAACTTAATAGAGTCACGACAAAAGCTGCTTTTATCCAAATTAATAGTCAAATTTGCGTCTTTTAAACGCTGAAACAACTGCTGCAATACAGAGATATGAGTTTCGAAATCAGGAGTAATGACAAGAATGTCATCAAGATAGTATTGACAAAATGGGTCTAAAGCAGGACCTATTACCAAATCCATTAATCGACACATAGTCTGAGGAGCAGACACAAGACCAAAAGGCATTGTAGTGAACTGATACAATCCTTTGCCATTTACTGCAAAGGCAGTAAGCTTTTTACTCTCCTCGCTGAGAGGAATCTGTAAAAACGCCTTCTTTAAGTCGATAGATGAAATAAATTTTGCATTCTGTAATTTACTTAGGATGATATCTATACGAGGTATAGGATAAGCATCTCTGTTCATAGTTATACCGTTAAGTTTACGTCCGTCAAAACAGACACGAAAAGTCCCATCTTTCTTTTTTGTCAGCCACAGAGGGCTACAAAAAGAAGAAGTACTGGGCTCAATAATACCTAACTTAAGCATTTCATCTACCTCCTTTACTAAACTTTCATGCCAGGCTTGAGGCAAGGGATATTGATATTGCCTGAAGGGCTTAGACGAACCAACATCAATGTGATGTTCGATGAGATGAGTTCGACCTAACTGATTTTTCGATGAGATAGAAGAGAATGATGTGATGACACTATTTAACTGCTCTAATTCCTGAGCATTAAGTCGACTCATATCTTTAACAGCATTGACACAAGAGATATTGAAAGAAGACACAGATAAGGAAAATTCAGTAAAATTTAATTCACTATTAAAAGTTTTCAGAAAATCCATACCTAGGATGACTGAATTCTTAACTGAAGGAATAACAAAGAATGTAATCATTCTTTTACAAAAACTAACAGAAATCTCAGTAGTGAATTGACCTAAAATTGGTTGAATTTGACCATCAGCTGTAGTCACTTGCAAACTTTGATCTATTCCTATATTTACATTTGAATTCTGGAGAAATTCCAGACCTAGAGAACCTAAAATAGAGATATTGGAACCTGTGTCCAGTAAAGCTAAACAAGAATGTCCTAAGATAGATATCTCAAGATATGGACGATTATCCTTGTTTTTTCGAACTAACAATGAGTTTATATCTAAGTCAACAAACGACGACAAGAGATTACTTGAAGAAACTACAGAAGAATCACGGTGTTCATGCTCAATTAACGTTGTCCTCTCTTCGGTTGGTATTTGCCGTTCTGTGGTCTTTTGTCTTTCGGTAGAGCGTGAGATGTTTGGCTTGTGGAAGCTTGGGCATCCAGACTCGAGAAACTGGTTCCTTGGTTTTGAGGAGTTTGGACAGTGTTTGTATTCCCTGTATTTTGACGAGGAGTAGGAGCCAGGGCCAACCCACCCCTTCTGTCGTTTCCCGAACAGAATTCACACTCAAATTTACGGACACCTTGACGTCCACAACCATAACAGAACCGAATTCTAGGCTCAGGACATTCGTAATACCCATGTCCTGACTGACAACAATTCCAACAGGTAAGCTTCGAATTAAAAGAAGAGACATTACCAGACCGAGAATAGTTAGGCCTACCAGAATAGGATGAGTCATTATTTCTGAAATTTCTACCATTACTAGACCGTGAATAATTGGGTCTATCAGAATAATATGAGTCATTATTTCTGAAATTCTGATGAATAGGGACTCTAGACACGTTGTCAGAAGACCATGACAAAACTTCCTCTAACTTCTTACACGTTTCCGTTAAGTCAGCAATTGAAGAAATATCTGTAAGTGCCAGACTAGAATGATACGATGGCAACAAATTTTTTCTAATGATCCTTATGATATGTGACTCAGACAAAGGAGTCTCCAACCGTTTACACAAACTAACAATCTCATTTACAAATATAGTTACCTTCTCCTGCGGAGCTTGTTTTCGAGACTTAATTTCATCAAGAAGATTGTCCTCATAGTTATATGGAAGAAAATCTGACCTAAGTTTGGCAACTAACTCTTGCCATGAAGCAAAACTACCTCGGTTATTGAGATACCAAGTGAAGGCTGAATCCTTAAATAAATCGGCAGCAGAAGAGTAACACTCTTCCTCGCTGTTACCACGCGCTATACGCAGACATTCTACCTTCTCTAAGAAACTAACAACATTTTCATTATCTTGACCTGAAAAATGGACACCCCATTTATGAATAGGAGCAGACTTAACGAAGGGAAACGGATTTACTGAAACACTAGCATTATGAGGAGTTGACTGTGCCTGTGGAATCACTTTACAATCAAGTTCACCTTCCAGAATCAGAACCCTGAAATTAAGAGACCTCTTCACTTCCTCCTCTTCCTCTGTTGTAGCTTCTAACAGATGGACTCTAGCTGCAACATGACCTAAGCGAGAAGTATAGCGAGCATAGGCAGTATCACTAGGAGAACCCACAAAAGAACCAATTTTGACCACCAGATCTGCAAGAGTAACCTCTATTTCCGCAATCTCGTCCTTAAAATTAAGATGGGAAGCAGACAGAACAGCATAACTCCGATTTGCTGCAGCTTGCTTTAATGCACCACGCAACACTACCCTTTTCCTTTCCACTGTTGTCAAAGATGGATCGTTTAAGTGCCGGACTCTCAACTCGTACTCTAATTCTGGACCTAACAGATGCTCTACCTTGAAAGCAGACATTTTATACAACTTGGAAATATACCAGAAAATATATGAGGAAAACTATGATAAAATAGGTAAAGTCTAACTTACTCTATGTTTCCAGGTTATTATTATAATTGAATTATTTTACCAGTAATGTTTGCTTGTTTATCCAGTCGTGAACTCAGATGCAAGGTACGGCTACAATCCCTGAGAAACCTAGAAATTTCAAAAAATGTTACTTCCAGACAGTGGTGAATTACTTTGGTGCTACTCCGGACTTTTATAGTGTTAAGATAGTTAAATTTAAAATATTTAAATAATTTTCCTTTTTAATATATATACTTATGTTATTTATTATTAATCCAATATGGATATTTAGTAAATCAAAAAAAAACAATTTATTCAGTCTACCCACAATATAGAAAAACAAGGGTACTACGGGTATATTTAATAGAGAATGTAGATAAACTAAATATTGAAATACAAAAACCAATGTTGCAGTTAAGAAACCAAGAGTTAAAGAACACAGCTGAAAATTAAAATACAACACCAAAGTACACAACCAGAAATTAAAATGGGAGAAAAAAAAAACCAAAGATATAAAGCCAAAAGTACGTGCAAAAAAAAAGAGGCCCCACGTTTGGGTCTAGCCAATTGAAACAACTTAAGTTGCAAACGCAAAAGCGCCAATTGAAACCTAACCAAATTGCAAACGCAAAAGCGCCAGTTGAAACCTAAATAAAATTTAGGGGTGGTATATGGAGAAGGAGATGATCAATTAGAGAAGAACTAGCAAAGAAGTTATAATAAAAAGAATGGCTTAGCTCAAAAGAACACAGAGACACAAAACCTCAAGCACGAATTCGGGCTATCCTCACTACACTAGAATTTGGCTTTGAGATAAGGGGAAAAGAGATCTTTTAACCAAAAGAATACAATATAATAATGCACCGGAAAATCTGGAACTATAAAAGGGGTAAGATAAGAGAATATACGGAGATGCCTAGGAAAATACTAAAATGGGCGCCAGCTAATTTCTGAAGGAAATTAACAAAAAAATAAATGAAGTTATGAACAACAAGGAATAAAGTACTATTGATTTAATACCCTGTAATAATGTTTAAAAACCGAAAAGACACTATTGACCTTGTTCTGCTATATTATAACTGTAAACAGGAACTGAAATAAAAGCAAAACTACTTGTAACAAATATATTTATAGTATTAACAACTAACAAAACTCACCTATATATATATATATATATATATATATATATATATATATATATATATATATAGAGAAAATCTAATTACAGTAGTGCGGGTACGGTATGCGAGGACCAAAAAGCCACGACAAAATTAAATATCCCCACTACTGGGCCAAACGAAAAGGTGTATTAGTAAATCTATAATCTAAGTCCATGGGAGAAGCGAGATCTTAACACTAAGGTTAGTTACGAAAGTTAAATCCTAGATAGGTAAGGTAGGGAATATAAATACTAAGAAAAAAAACCGTGACGGTTATACAAAAGAAACTACCTTACCTAACAAATATACGACTAATATGTGTCGAAGCAGCTAAACACCAGATCTATGTGTAAGTGTTATGCTTACACACAGATGCGGGGAGATATCTAAAGTGATCAAGTGTGATGAGTATGGCCAACAGACTCGGAAAGATATATATATAATTTTTAAAAACCCTGATACATAAATTTCTTCCCTTCCCTTTTAAAAACCGCTATACAAAAATCATGAACCCCTTCCCTAACAATGAATCTAATTTAATTAATTAATAGCTATTTACCTAACTTTTATAGATGTTACAAAAACTGTAATAAGTACTAACCTTTGTATATGCATATACAAAGTTGTAAATTACAAGAAAAACCTTAACCCTGAGAAACTAGTTGTTACTGTCTGTCACAACACTACAGCGGTCCTGGATAAGTCCCCTTAAGACTCTGACGATCCTTGAGACTCCGGAAAAAAAAACGAATGAAGAGGAACGCTGTGGTTCTGGAGACAATCGGTTCCTGGTTTCCAATGGGTTGAATTAGGTGTTTGGTTAAACTAATTCTAGTATTAAACGTTATCCTAATCGGGTGAAATCTACAAAAAATAACATTTAGAGAAACATCAAGGCACCCAAAGATGACTGTCAACACATACTCTTACATCGAATTACCACAATAAACAAACATTTCATTTTATCAGCTGACTGTCATCCTGTCTATTTATTGCGTCTGCGCATTTAAAGAATATCTAGTAAATCAGGCATGAAACTTTTTATACCGAGTAGGTATACAAAAAAACAGAAAAACTAATTAGGTGTCCGATAAATTAACGATCTAGGCTCAAGGCCACATGATACATATGAGAAAACTCGGATTTTACACTTTTAATATTTCAAAAGACAATGAAAATATCAATAAAATGATAGGCCTATAAAACTAAATGATTTAATTGCTCACCTGGGTTTTAAATAATTATTTCAGTATATTTGGAAGCCGGGTCTTAAATATTCATTTCTATAGATTTGGAAGTCGGTTTTTCAATCAAGATTCTTTATCATCTGTTTTAATTTCTCCCTTGATGTTCGGGGAAAATATTAAATCCAATCCCAGATTTTCTACCCGATTTAAAGACAAAAAAATGCCGGTTAAGGCTTGGAGAAATACATCTCTCTGCGTGAGTTGTTGGCCAAAACTGCTTTAGCGAGCTCCTCGTGACCTGTAGTTCGCGCATCGTACCGTCTATTGCCCATGAACGTTTCATAAACGGGATTCTGAGGGGTTTTAGGATTTTAATAATAAATTATATTAGTTAATTATATGTTAGCAGTTGTGACTGCTACACTGCCTATCGTAAGAGGCGACTAATAAGTTGGAGTCGAGAGGTGAAGAGTGTATGTGTGTGTGCGTGTGTGAGTATGTGTGTGTGTCCGTTCGGCTTGCAGAGATAAGAACACGGCCGAAGCAAGAAGGCCCTGCCTGTCGTAAGAGGCGACTAATGGGTAGGAGTCGAGAGGTGAAGAGTCTATGTGTGTGTGCGTGTATGCGTGTGTGTGTGCGTGTGTGAGTGTGTGTGTATGTGTGTGTGTCCTTTAGGCTTACAGAGATAAGAATACGGCCGTGGCAAGAAGTCCCTGCCTGTCGTAAGAGGAGAACAATGGGTAGGAGTCGAGAAGTGAAGAGTGTATGTGTGTGTGTGCGTGTGTGCGTGCGTGTGTGTGTGAGTGTGTGTGTGTGTCCGTTCGGCTCGCAGAGATAAGAACACGGCCGTGGCAAGAAGTCCCTGAATGTCGTAAGAGGCGACTAATGGGTAGGAGTCGAGAGGTGAAGAGTCTATGTGTGTGAGCGTGTATGCGTGTGTGTGTACGTGTGTGAGTGTGTGTGTATATGTGTGTGTGTCCGTTCGGCTTACAGAGATAAGAACACGGCCGAGGGAAGAAGGTTCTGCCTGTCGTAAGAGGCGAATAATGGATAGGAGTCGAGAGGTAAAGAGTGTATGTGTGTGTGTCTGTGTGCGTGCGTGTGTGAGTGTGTGTGTATGTGTGTGTGTGAGTGTGTGTGTGTCCGGTCGGCTCGCAGAGATAAGAACACGGCCGTGGCAAGAAGGACCTGCCTGTCGTAAGAGGCGACTACTGGGTAGGAGTCGAGAGGTGAAGAGTGTATGTGTGTGTGTGTGTGTCTGCGTATGATTGTGCGTGTGTGAGAGTGTGTGTATGTATGTGTGTGTCCGTTCGGCTCGCAGAGAATAGAATACGGCCGAGGCAAGAAGGCCATGCCTGTCGTAAGAGACGATTAATGGGTAGAAGTCGAGATGTGAAGAGTGAATTTGCGCGTGTGTGTGTGCGTGTGTGCGTGCGTGTGTGTGTGAGTGTGTGTGTCCGTTCAGCTTGCAGAGATAAGAATACGGCCGAGGCAAGAAGGCCCTGCCTGTCGTAAGTGGCGACTAATGGGTAGGAGTCGAGAGGTGAAGAGTGTATGTGTGTGTGTGCGTGTGTGCGTGTGTGTGTGTGCGTGTGTGAGTGTTTGTGTATGTGTGTGTGTGTCCGTTTGGCTTGCAGAGATAAGAATACGGCCGTGGCAAGAAGGCCCTGCCTGTCGTAAGAGGCGACTAATGGGTAGGAGTCGAGAGGTGAAGAGTGTATGTGTGTGTGTGTGTGCGTGTGTGCGTGTGTGTGCGTGTGTAAGTGTGTGTGTATGTGTGTGTGTCCGTTTGGCTTGCAGAGATAAGATTACAACCGAGGCAAGAAGGCCCTGCCGGTTGTAAGGGACTTCTAATAAGTAAGAGTCGAGAGTTGAAGAGTGTATGTGTGTGTGCGTGTGTGCGTGTGTGTGTGCGTGTGTCAGTATGTGTGTGTGTTAGTTCGGCCTGCAGAGATAAGAACACGACCGAGGCAAGAAGGCCCTGCCTATCGTAAGAGGCGACTAATAGGTAGGAGTCGAGAGGTGAAGAGTGTATGTGTGTGTGTGCGTGTGGGCATGTGTGTGTGTGCGTGTGTGAGTATGTGTGTGTGTCCGTTCGGCTTGCAGAACGGTTGGGCTTGTAAGTGTGTGTGTGTATGTGTGTGTGTCTGTTTGGCTTGCAGAGATAAGAATACGGCCGAGGCAAGAAGGCCATGCTTGCTGTAAGGAGAGACTAATGGGTAGGAGTCGAGAGATGAAGAGTGTACGTGTGTGTGCGTGTGTTCGTTTGTGTGTACGTGTGTATGTTTTTGTGCGTGTGTAAGTGTGTGTGTGTGTATGGGTGTGTGTGTACGTTCGACTTGCATAGATAAGAATACTGCCGTGGCAAGAAGGCCATGCCTGCTGTAAGGAGCGACTAGTTGGTAGGAGTCGAGAGATAAAGAGTGTATGTGTGTGTGTTTATTCCTGTGTGTGTGCGTGTGTAGGTGTGTGTGTGTATGTATGTGTGTGTCCGTTCGGCTCACAGAGATAAGAACTCGGCTGTGGCAAGAAGTTCCTGCCTGTCGTAAGATGCGACTAATGGGTAGGAGTCGAGAGGTGAAGAGTGTATGTATGTGTGCGTGTGTGCGTGTGTGTGTGCGTGTGTGACTATGTGTGTGTGTCTGTTAGGCTCGCAGAGATTAGAATACGGCCGAGACAATAAGTCCATGCCTGTCGTAAGAGGCGACAAATGGGTATTAGTCGAGAGGTGAAGAGTGTATTTGTGTGTGTGTGTGTGTGCGTGTGTGCGTGTGTGTGTGAGTGTGTGCGTGTGTGTGTGTGAGTGTGTGTGTCCGTTCGGCTTGCAGAGATAAGAATACGGCCGTATCAAGAGGGCTCTGCCTGTCTTAAGAGGCGACTAATGGATAGGAGTCGAGAGGTGGAAAGTGTGTGCGTGTGCGTGTGCGTATGCGTGTGTGCGTGCGTGTGTGTGTAAGTGTGTGTATCCGTTCGGCGTGCAGAGATAAGAATACGGCCGGGGCAAGAAGGCCCTGCCTCTCGTAAGAGGCGACTAAAAGGTAGGAGTCGAGAGGTGAAGAGTGTATGTGTGTGTGTGTGTGTGACTGTGTGTGTGTGTGTCCGCTCGGCTCGCAGAGATAAGAACACGGCCGTGGCAAGAAGGCCCTGCCTGTCGTAAGAGGCGACTAGTAGGTAGAAGTCGAGAGGTGAAGAGTGTATGTGTGTGTGTGCGTGTGTGTGCGTGTGTGAGTATGTGTGTGTGTTAGTTCGGCCTGCAGAGATAAGAACACGACCGAAGCAAGAAGGCCCTGCATATGATAACAGGCGACTAATAGGTAGGAGTCGAGAGGTGAAGAGTTTATGTGTGTGTGTGCGTGTGTGCGTGTGTGTGTAAATGTGTGAGTATGTGTGTGTCCGTTCGGCTTGCAGAGATAAGAACACTGCCAAGGCAAGAAGGCCCTGCCCGTCGTAAGAGGCGACTAATAGGTAGGACCCGAGAGGTAAAGAGTCTATGTGTGTGTGCGTGTATGCGTGTGTGTTTACGTGTGTAAGTGTGTGTGTGTATGTGTGTTTGTGTGTGCGTGTGTGTGTGTGTAAGTTCGCCTTGCAGAGATAAAAACACGGCCGTGGCAAGAACTCCCTGCCTGTCGTAAGAAGCGAATAATGGATAGAAGTCGAGAGGTGCAGAGTGTGTGCGTGTGCGTGTGTGCGTGTGTTCCTGTGTGCGTATGTTTGTTTGGCGTGTGTGTGTGTCCGTTCGGCTTGCAGAGATAAAAACACGGCCGTTGCAAGAAGTCCCTGAATGTCGTAAGAGGCGACTAATGGGTAGGAGTCGAGAGGTGAAGAGTGTATGTGTGTGAGCGTGTATGCGTGTGTGTGTACGTGTGTGTGTGTATATGTGTGTGTATCCGTTTTGGCTTACAGAGATAAGAATACGGCCAAGGGAAGAAGGTTCTGCCTGTCTTAAGTGGCGACTAATGGATAGAAGTCGAAAGGTGGAGTGTGTGTGCGTGTGCGTGTGTGCGTGTGTTCCTGTGTGCGTGTGTTTGTGTGTGCGTGTGTGTGTGTCCGTTCGACTTGCAGAGATAAAAACACGGCCGTGGCAAGAACTCCCTGCCTGTCGTAAGAGGAGAATAATGGATAGAAGTCGAGAGGTGCAGAGTGTGTGCGTGTGCGTGTGTGCCTGTGTTCCTGTGTGCGTGTGTTTGTTTGTGCGTGTGTGCGTGTGTCCGTTCGGCTTGCAGAGATAAAAACACGGCCGTGGCAAGAAGTCCCTGCCTGTCGTAAGAGAAAAACAATGGGTAGGAGTCGAGATGTGAAGAGTGTATGTGGGTGTGTGTGTGCGTGTGTGCGTGCGTGTGTGTGTGAGTGTGTGTGTGTGTGTCCGTTCGGCTCGCAGAGATAAGAACACGGCCGTGGCAAGAAGTCCCTGAATGTCGTAAGAGGCGACTAATGGGTAGGAGTCGAGAGGTGAAGAGTGTATGTGTGTGTGTCTGTGTGCGTGCGTGCGTGAGTGTGTGTGTGTGTCCAGTCGGCTCGCTGAGATAAAAACACGGCCGTGGCAAGAAGGCCCTGCCTGTCGTAAGAGGCGACTAATGGGTAGGAGTCGAGAGGTGAAGAGTGTATTTGCGCATGTGTGTGTGCGTGTGTGCGTGCGTGTGTGTGTGAATGTATGTGTCCGTTCAGCTTGCAGAGATAAGAATACGACCGAGGCAAGAAGGCCTTGCCTGTCGTAAGTGACGACTAATGGGTAGGAGTCGAGAGGTGAAGAGTGTATGTGTGTGTGTGCGTGTGTGCGTGTGTGTGCGAGTGTGTGTGAATGTATGTGTGTGTCCGTTCGGCTCGCAGAGATTAAAATACGGCCGAGGCAAGAAGGCCATGCCTGTCGTAATAAGTAGGAGTCAAGGGGTGAAGAGTATATGTGTGTGTGTGCGTGTGTGCGTGTGTGTGTGCGTGTTTGAGTATGTGTGTGTGTTAGTTCGGCCTGCAGAGATAAAAACACGACCGAGGCAAGAAGGCCCTGCCTATCGTAAGAGGCGACTAATAGGTAGGAGTCGAGAGGTGAAGAGTGTATGTGTGTGTGCGTGTGTGTGCGTGTGTGGGTATGTGTGTGTGTCCTTTCGGCTTGCAGAGATAAGAACACGGCCGAGGCAAGAAGGCCCTGCCTGTCGTAAGAGAGAATAATGGGTAGGAGTCGAGAGGTGAAGAATGTATGTGTGTGTGCGTGTGTGTGTACGTGTGTGAGTGTGTGTGTATGTGTGTGTGTCCGTTCGGCTTGCAGAGATAAAAATACGGCCGAGGGAACAAGGCCCTGCCTGTCGTAAGAGGCGAATAATGGGTAGGAGTCGAGAGGTGAAGAGTCTATGTGTGTGAGTGTGTATGCGTGTGTGTGTACGTGTGTGAGTGTGTGTGCGTATGTGTGTGTGTGTCCGTTCGGCTTGCAGAGATAAGAATACGGCCGAGGGAAGAAGGTTCTACCTGTCTTTAGTGGCGACTAATGGATAGAAGTCGAGAGGTGGAGAGTGTGTGCGTGTGCGTGTGTGCGTGTGTTCCTGTGTGCGTGTGTTTGTGTGTGCGTGTGTGTGTGTATCTGTTCGGCTTGTAGAGATAAAAATACGGCCGTGGCAAGAAGTCCCTGCCTGTCGTAAGAGGAGAATAATGGGTAGGAGTCGAGAGGTGAAGAGTGTTTGTGTGTGTATGTGTGCGTGTGTGCGTGCGTGTGAGTGTGAGTGTGAATGTGTGTGTGTCTGTTCGGCTTGTAGAAATAAAAACACGGCCGTGGCAACAAGTCCCTGAATGTCGTAAGAGGCGACTAATGGGTAGGAGTCGAGAGGTGAAGAGTCTATGTGTATAAGCGTGTATGCGTATGTGTGTACGTGTGTGAGTGTGTGTGTGTGTGTATGTGTGTGTGTGTCCGTTCGGCTTGCAGAGATAAGAATACGGCCGAGGGAAGAAGGTTCTGCCTGTCTTAAGAGGCGACTAATGGATAGAAGTCGAGAGGTGGAGAGTGTGTGCGTGTGCGTGTGTGCGTGTGTTCCTGTGTGCGTGTGTTTGTGTGTGCGTGTGTGTGTATGTGTCCGTTTGGCATGCAGAGATAAAAACACGGCCGTAACAAGAAGTTCCTGCCTGTCGTAAGAGAAGAATAATGGGTAGGAGTCGAGAGGTAAAGAGTGTATGTTTGTGTGTGTGCGTGTATGCGTGCGTGTGTGAGTGTGTGTGTGTATGTGTGTGTGTGTGAGTGTGTGTGTGTCCTATCGGCTCGCAGAGATAAGAACACGGCCGTGGCAAGAAGGCCCTGCCTGTCGTAAGAGGCGACTAATATGTAGGAGTCGAGAGGTAAAGAGTGTATTTGTGTGTGTGTGCGTGTGTGCGTGTGTGTGCGTGTGTGCGTGTGTGTGTGTGTCCGTTTGACGTGCAAAAATAAGAACACGGCCGTGGCAAGAAGTCCCTGCCTGTCAAAAGAGGAGAATAATGGGTAGGAGTCGAGGGGTGAAGAGTGTATGTGTGTTTCTGTGTGCGTGCGTGTGTGAGTGTGTGTGTATGTGTGTGTGTGAGTGTGTGTGTGTCCGGTCGGCTCGCAGAGATAAGAACACGGATGTGGCAAGAAGGCCCTGCCTGTCGTAAGAGGCGATTATTGGGTAGGAGTCGAGGGGTGAAGAGTGTATTTGCGCGTGTGTGTGTGCGTGTGTGCGTGCGTGTGTGTGTGAGGGTGTGTGTCCGTTCAGCTTGTAGAGATAAGAATACGGCCGAGGCAAGAAGGCCCTGCCTGTCGTAAGTGGCGACTAATGGGTAGGAGTCGAGGGGTGAAGAGTGTATGTGTGTGTGTGTGTGTGTGCGTGTGTGCGTGTGTGTGTTCGTGTGTGAGTGTGTGTGTGTGTGTCCGTTTGGCTTGCAGAGATAAGAATACGGCCGTGGCAAGAGGGCCCTGCCTGTCGTAAGAGGCGACTAATGGATAGGAGTCGAGAGGTGGAAAGTGTGTGCGTGTGCGTGTGCGTATGCGTGTGTGCGTGCGTGTGTGTGTAAGTGTGTGTATCCGTTCGGCGTGCAGAGATAAGAATATGGCCGGGGCAAGAAGGCCCTGCCTCTCGTAAGAGGCGACTAAAAGGTAGGAGTCGAGAGGTGAAGAGTGTATGTGTGTGTGTGTGTGTGTATGACTGTGTGTGTGTGTCCGCTCGGCTCGCAGAGATAAGAACACGGCCGTGGCAAGAAGGCCCTGCCTGTCGTAAGAGGCGACTAATAGGTAGAAGTCGAGAGGTGAAGAGTGTATGTGTGTGTGTGCGTGTATGTGTGCGTGTGTGAGTATGTGTGTGTGTTAGTTCGGCCTGCAGAGACAAGAACACGACCGAAGCAAGAAGGTCCTGCCTATCGTAACAGGCAACTAATAGGTAGGAGTCGAGAGGTGAAGAGTTTATGTGTGTGTGTGCGTGTGTGCGTGTGTGTGTAAATGTGTGAGTATGTGTGTGTCCGTTCGGCTTGCAGAGATAAGAACAGTGCCAAGGCAAGAAGGCCCTGCCCGTCGTAAGAGGCGACTAATAGGTAGGACCCGAGAGGTAAAAAGTCTATGTGTGTGTGCGTGTATGCGTGTGTGTTTACGTGTGTAAGTGTGTGTGTGTATGTGTGTTTGTGTGTGCGTGTGTGTGTGTGTCCGTTCGGCTTGCAGAGATAAAAACACGGCCGTGGCAAGAACTCCCTGCCTGTCGTAAGAGGCGAATAATGGATAGAAGTCGAGAGGTGCAGAGTGTGTGCGTGTGCGTGTGTGCGTGTGTTCCTGTGTGCGTATGTTTGTTTGTGCGTGTGTGTGTGTGTCCGTTCGGCTTGCAGAGATAAAAACACGTCCGTTGAAAGAAGTCCCTGCCTGTCGTAAGAGAAGAACAATGGGTAGGAGTTGAGAAGTGAAGAGTGTATGTGTGTGTGCGTGCGTGTGTGTGTGAGTGTGTGTGTGTGTATTTTCGGCTCGCAGAGATAAGAACACGGCCGTGGCAAGAAGTCCCTGAATGCCGTAAGAGGCGACTAATGGGTAGGAGTCGAGAGGTGAAGAGTCTATGTGTGTGAGCGTGTAAGCGTGTGTGTGTACGTGTGTGTGTGTGTGTATATGTGTGTGTATCCGTTTGGCTTACAGAGATAAGAATACGGCCGAGGGAAGAAGGCCTCTGGAATTCTGCCTGTCTTAAGTGGCGACTAATGGATAGAAGTCGAGAGGTGGAGTGTGTGTGCGTGTGCGTGTGTGCGTGTGTTCCTGTGTGCGTGTGTTTGTGTGTGCGTGTGTGTGTGTCCGTTCGGCTTGCAGAGATAAAAACACGGCCGTGGCAAGAACTCCCTGCCTGTCGTAAGAGGAGAATAATGGATAGAAGTCGAGAGGTGCAGAGTGTGTGCGTGTGCGTGTGTGCGTGTGTTCCTGTGTGCGTGTGTTTGTTTGTGCGTGTGTGTGTGTGTCCGTTCGGCTTGCAGAGATACAAACAGGCCGTGGCAAGAAGTCCCTGCCTGTCGTAAGAGAAGAACAATGGGTAGGAGTCGAGATGTGAAGAGTGTATGTGGGTGTGTGTGTGCGTGTGTGCGTGCGTGTGTGTGTGAGTGTGTGTGTGTGTGTCCGTTCGGCTCGCAGAGATAAGAACACGGCCGTGGCAAGAAGTCCCTGAATGTCGTAAGAGGCGACTAATGGGTAGGAGTAGAGAGGTGAAGAGTGTATTTGCGCATGTGTGTGTGCGTGTGTGCGTGCGTGTGTGTGTGAATGTGTGTGTCCGTTCAGCTTGCAGAGTTAAGAATACGACCGAGGCAAGAAGGCCTTGCCTGTCGTAAGTGGCGACTAATGGGTAGGAGTCGAGAGGTGAAGAGTGTATGTGTGTGTGTGTGTGCGTGTGTGCGTGTGTGTGTGTGCTTGTGTGAGTGTGTGTGTATGTGTGTGTGTGTCAGTTTGGCATGCAGAGATAAGAATACGGCCGTGGCAAGAAGGCCCTGCCTGTCGTAAGAGGCGACTAATGGGTAGGAGTCGAGAGGTGAAAAGTGTATGTGTGTGTGCGTGTGTGCGTGTGTGTGTGCGTTTATGAGTGTGTGTGTGTGTTAGTTCGGCCTGCAGAGATAAGAACACGACCGAAGCAAGAAGGCCCTGCCTATCGTAAGAGGCGACTAATAAGTTGGAGTCGAGAGGTGAAGAGTGTATGTGTGTGTGCGTGTGTGCGTGTGTGTGTGCGTGTGTGAGTATGTGTGTGTGTCCGTTCGGCTTGCAGAGATAAGAACACGGCCGAAGCAAGAAGGCCCTGCCTGTCTTAAGAGGCGACTAATGGATAGGAGTCGAGAGGTGGAAAGTGTGTGCGTGTGCGTGTGTGCGTGCGTGTGTGTGCAAGTGTGTGTATCCTTTCGGCTTGCAGAGATAAGAATACGTCCGGGACAAGAACGCCCTGCCTCTCGTAAGAGGCGACTAAAAGGTAGGAGTCGAGAGGTGAAGAGTGTATGTGTGTGTGTGTGTGTGTGTGTGTGTGTGAGTGTGTGTGTGTCCGTTCGGCTCGCAGAGATAAGAACACGGCCGTGGCAAGAAGTCCCTGAATGTCGTAAGAGGCGACTAATGGGTAGGAGTCGAGAGGTGAAGAGTCTATGTGTGTGAGCGTGTATGCGTGTGTGTGTACGTGTGAGAGTGTGTGTGTATATGTGTGTGTGTCCGTTCGGCTTACAGAGATAAGAACACGGCCGAGGGAAGAAGGTTCTGCCTGTCGTAAGAGGCGACTAATGGGTAGGAGTCGAGAGGTGAAGAGTGTATGTGTGTGTGTGTGTGTGTGTGTGTGTGTCTGCGTATGATTATGCGTGTGTGAGAGTGTGTGTATGTATGTGTGTGTCCGTTCGGCTCGCAGAGAATAGAATACGGCCGAGGCAAGAAGGCCATGCCTGTCGTAAGAGACGATTAATGGGTAGAAGTCGAGATGTGAAGAGTGAATTTGCGCGTGTGTGTGTGCGTGTGTGCGTGCGTGTGTGTGAGTGTGTGTGTCCGTTCAGCTTGCAGAGATATGCATACGGCCGTGGCAAGAAGGCCCTGCCTGTCGTAAGAGGCGACTAATGGGTAGGAGTCGAGAGGTGAAGAGTGTATGTGTGTGTGTGTGTGTGCGGGTGTGCGTGAGTGTGCGTGTGTAAGTGTGTGTGTATATGTGTGTGTGTCCGTTTGGCTTGCAGAGATAAGAATACAACCGAGGCAAGAAGGCCATGCTTGCTGTAAGGAGCGACTAATGGGTAGGAGTCGAGAGATGAAGAGTGTACGTGTGTGTGCGTGTGTTCGTTTGTGTGTACGTGTGTATGTGTTTGTGCGTGTGTAAGTGTGTGTGTGTGTATGGGTGTGTGTGTACGTTCGACTTGCATAGATAAGAATACGGCCGTGGCAAGAAGGCCATGCTTGCTGTAAGGAGCGACTAATTGGTAGGAGTCGAGAGATAAAGAGTGTATGTGTGTGTGTTTATTCCTGTGTGTGTGCGTGTGTAGGTGTGTGTGTGTGTATGTATGTGTGTGTCCGTTCGGCTCACAGAGATAAGAACTCGGCTGTGGCAAGAAGTTCCTGCCTTTCGTAAGATGCGACTAATGGGTAGGAGTCGAGAGGTGAAGAGTGTATGTGTGTGTGCGTGTGTGCGTGTGTGAGTATGTGTGTGTGTCTGTTCGGCTCGCAGAGATTAGAATACGGCCGAGGCAATAAGTCCATGCCTGTCGTAAGAGGCGACTAATGGGTATTAGTCGAGAGGTGAAGAGTGTATTTGTGTGTGTGTGTGTGCGTGTGTGCGTGTGTGAGTATGTGTGAGTGTCTGTTCGGCTCGCAGAGATTAGAATACGGCCGAGGCAATAAGTCCATGCCTGTCGTAAGAGAAGAATAATGGGTAGGAGTCGAGAGGTAAAGAGTGTATGTATGTCTGTGCGTGTGTGCGTGCGTGTGTGAGTGTGTATGTGTATGTGTGTGTGTTAGTGTGTGTGTGTCCGGTCGGCTCACAGAGATGAGAGCACGGCCGTGGCAAGAAGGCCCTGCCTGTCGTAAGAGGCGACTAATGGGTAGGAGTCGAGAGGTGAAGAGTGTATGTGTGTGTGTGTGTGTGCGTGTGTGCGTGTGTGTGCGTGTGTAAGTGTGTGTGTGTGTATGTGTGTGTGTCTGTTTGGCTTGCAGAGATAAGAATACGGCCGAGGCAAGAAGGCCATGCTTGCTGTAAGGAGCGACTAATGGGTAGGAGTCGAGAGATGAAGAGTGTACGTGTGTGTGCGTGTGTTCGTTTGTGTGTACGTGTGTATGTGTTTGTGCGTGTGTAAGTGTGTGTGTATGGGTGTGTGTGTCCGTTCGACTTGCATAGATAAGAACACGGCCGTGGCAAGAAGTCCCTGCCTGTCGTAAGAGGCGACTAATGAATAGGAGTCGAGAGGTGAAGAGTGTATGTGTGCGTGTGTGCGTGTGTGTGCGTGTGTAAGTGTGTGTGTGTGTGTATGTGTGTGTGTCTGTTTGGCTTGCAGAGATAAGAATACGGCCGAGGCAAGAAGGCCATGCTTGCTGTAAGGAGCGACTAATGGGTAGGAGTCGAGAGATGAAGAGTGTACGTGTGTGTGCGTGTGTTCGTTTGTGTGTACGTGTGTATGTGTTTGTGCGTGTGTAAGTGTGTGTGTATGGGTGTGTGTGTCCGTTCGACTTGCAGAGATAAGAATACGGCGAGGCAAGAAGGCCCTGCCTGTCGTAAGAGGCGACTAATGGGTAGGAGTCGAGAGGTGAAGAGTGTATGTGTGTGTGTGTGTGTGCGTGTGTGCGTGTGTGTGCGTGTGTAAGTGTGTGTATGTATGTGTGTGTGTGTCTGTTTGGCTTGCATAGATAAGAACACGACCGAGGCAAGAAGGCCCTGCCTATCGTAAGAGGCGACTAATAGGTAGGAGTCGAGAGGTGAAGAGTGTATGTGTGTGTGTGTGCGTGTGTACGTGTGTGTGTGCGTGTGTGAGTATGTGTGTGTGTCCGTTCGGCTTGCAGAGATAAGAAAACGGCCGAGGCAAGAGGGCCCTGCCTGTCGTAAGAGGCGACTAATAGGTAGGAGTCGAGAGGTAAAGAATATATGTGTGTGTGCGTGTGTGCGTGTTTGTGTGTGTGTGAGTGTATGTGTGTGTGCGTCCCTTCGCTCGCAGAGATGAGAAAACAGCGGTGGCAAGAAGACCATGCCTGTCGTAAGAGGCGACTAATGGATAGGAGTCGAGAGGTAGAGAGTGTGTGCGTGTGCGTGTGCGTATGTGTGTGTTAGTGTGTGTGTGTCCGGTCGGCTCACAGAGATGAGAGCACGGCCGTGGCAAGAAGGCCCTGCCTGTCGTAAGAGGCGACTAATGGGTAGGAGTCGAGAGGTGAAGAGTGTATGTGTGTGTGTGTGCGTGTGTGCGTGTGTGTGCGTCTGTAAGTGTGTGTGTGTGTATGTGTGTGTGTCTGTTTGGCTTGCAGAGATAAGAATACGGCCGAGGCAAGAAGGCCATGCTTGCTGTAAGGAGCGACTAATGGGTAGGAGTCGAGAGATGAAGAGTGTACGTGTGTGTGCGTGTGTTCGTTAGTGTGTACGTGTGTATGTGTTTGTGCGTGTGTAAGTGTGTGTGTGTATGGGTGTGTGTGTCCGTTCGACTTGCATAGATAAGAATACGGCCGTGGCAAGAAGGCCATGCTTGCTGTAAGGAGCGACTAATTGGTAGGAGTCGAGAGATAAAGAGTGTATGTGTGTGTGTGTTTATTCCTTTGTGTGTGCGTGTGTAAGTGTGTGTGTGTGTATGTATGTGTGTGTCCGATCGGCTCACAGAGATAAGAACTCGGCCGTGGCAAGAAGTTCCTGCCTGTCGTAAGATGCGACTAATGGGTAGGAGTCGAGAGGTGAAGAGTGTATGTGTGTGTGCGTGTGTGCGTGTGTGTGTGCGTGTGTGAGTATGTGTGTGTGTAAGTTCGGCTCGCAGAGATTAGAATACGGCCGAGGCAATAAGTCCATGCCTGTCGTAAGAGGCGACTAATGGGTATTAGTCGAGAGGTGAAGAGTGTATTTGTGTGTGTGTGTGCGTGTGTGCGTGTGTGTTTGAGTGTATGCGTGTGTGTGTGAATGTGTGTGTGTCCGTTCGGCTTGCAGAGATAAGAACACGGCCGTGGCAAGAAGTCCCTGCCTGTCGTAAGAGGCGACTAATGGATAGGAGTCGAGAGGTGAAGAGTGTATGTGTGTGTGTGTGCGTGTGTTTGTGCGTGTGTGAGTGTGTGTGGATATGTGTGTGTGTCCGTTTGGCTTGCAGAGATAAGAATACGGCCGAGGCAAGAAGGCCCTGCCTGTCGTAAGAGAAGAATAATGGGTAGGAGTCGAGAGGTGAAGAGTGTATGTATGTCTGTGCGTGTGTGCGTGCGTGTGTGAGTGTGTGTGTGTATGTGTGTGTGTAGGTGTGTGTGTGTCCGGTCGGCTCACAGAGATGAGAGCACGGCCGTGGCAAGAAGGCCCTGCCTGTCGTAAGAGGCGACTAATGGGTAGGAGTCGAGAGGTGAAAAGTGTATGTGTGTGTGTGCGTGTGTACGTGTGTGTGCGTGTGTGAGTATGTGTGTGTGTCCGTTCGGCTTGCAGAGATAAGAAAACGGCCGAGGCAAGAGGGCCCTGCCTGTCGTAAGAGGCCACTAATAGGTAGGAGTCGAGAGGTGAAGAATATATATGTGTGTGCGTGTGTGTGTGTTTGTGTGTGTGTGAGTGTATGTGTGTGTGCGTGTGTACGTGCGTGTGTGCGTGTGTGTGTGTATGTGTGAGTGTGTGTGTGTATGTGTGTGTGTGTGTCCCTTCGCTCGCAGAGATGAGAAAACAGCGGTGGCAAGAAGACCATGCCTGTCGTAAGAGGCGACTAATGGATAGGAGTCGAGAGGTGGAGAGTGTGTGCGTGTGCGTGTGCGTATGTGTGTGTGTGCGTGTGTGTGTCCGTTCGGCTTGCAGAGATAAGAACACGGCCGTGGCAAGAACTCCCTGCCTATCGTAAGAGGAGAATAATGGGTAGAAGTCGAGAGGTGAAGAGTGTATGTGTGTGTGTGCGTTTGTGCGTGCCTGTGTGAGTGTGTGTGTGTATGTGTGTGAGTCAGTGTGTGTGTTTCCGGTCGGCTCGCAGATATGAGAACACGGCCGTGGCAAGAAGGCCCTGCCTGTCGTAAGAGACGACTAATGGGTAGGAGTCGAGAGGTGAAGAGTGTATGTGTGTGTGTGTGTGTGCGTGTGTGGGTGTGTGTGCGTGTGTAAGTGTGTGTGTATGTGTGTGTGTGTGTCTGTTTGGCTTGCAGAGATAAGAATACGGCCACGGCAAGAAGGCCCTGCCTCTTGTAAGGGGCGACTAATAAGTAGGAGTCGAGAGGTGAAGAGTTTATGTGTGTGTGTGCCTGTGTGCGTGTGTTTGTATGTGTGTGTGCGTGTGTGTGTGTGTGTCCGTTCGGCTTGCAGAGATGAAAATACGGCCGAGGCAAGAAGGATCTGCCTCTTGTAAGGGGCGACTAATAAGTAGGAGTCGGGAGGTGAAGAGTGTATGTGTGTGTGTGCGTTTGTGCGTGTGTGCGTGTGTATGTGCGTGTGTGAGTATGTGTGTGTGTTAGATCGGCTTGCAGAAATAAGAACACGACCGAGGCAAAAAGGCCCTGCCTATCGTAAGAGGCGACTAATGGGTAGGAGTCGAGAGGTGAAGAGTGTATGTGTGTATGTGTGTGTGTGCGTGTGTGCGTGTTTGTGTGCGTGTGTGAGTATGTGTGTGTGTCCGTTCGGCTTGCAGAGATAAGAATACGTCCGTCGCAAGAAGGCCCTGCCTGTCGTAAGAGGCGACTAATGGGTAGGAGTCGAGAGGTGAAGAGTGTATGTGTGTGTGTGTGTGTGTGCGTGTGTGCGTGTGTGTGCGTGTGTGAGTGTGTGTGTATGTGTGTGTGTCCGTGAGGCTTGCAGAGATAAGAATACGGCCAAGGCAAGAAGACCCTGCCTGTTGTAAGGGGCGACTAATAGTTAGGAGTCAAGAGGTGAAGAGTGTATGTGTGTGTGTGCGTGTGTGTGTGTGTGTGCGTGTGTGAGTATGTGTGTGGGTCCGTTCGGCTTGCAGAGATAAGAATACGTCCGTCGCAAGAAGTCCCTGATGTCGTAAGAGGCGACTAATGGGTAGAAGTCGAGAGGTTAAGAGTATATTTGTGTGTGTGTGAGTGTGTGTGTGTGTCCGTTTGGCCCGCAGACATAAGAATACGTCCGTGGCAAGAAGGCCCTGCCTGTCTTAAGAGGCGACTAATGAATAGGAGACGAGAGGTGGAGTGTGTGTGCGTGTGCGTACGCGTGTGCGTGTGTGCGTGTGTGTGTGTGTAAGAGTGTGAGTCCGTTCGGCTCGCAGAGATAAGAACACGGCCGTGGCAAGAAGTCCCTGAATGTCGTAAGAGGCGACTAATGGGTAGGAGTCGAGAGGTGAAGCGTGTATGTGTGTGTGTGTGTGTGTGTGTGTGTGTGTGTGTGTGTGTGCAAGTGTGTGTGTGTGTCCGTTTGGCTCGCAGAGATAAGAATACGTCCGTGGCAAGAAGGCCCTGCCTGTCTTAAGAGGGGACTAATGGATGGGTGTCGAGAGGTGAAGAGTGTATGTGTGTGTGTGCGTGTGTGCGTGTGTGTGCATGTGTAAGTGTGTGTGTATGTGTGTGTGTGTGTGTGTGTGTGTTTGGCTTGCAGAGATTAGAATACGGCCGAGGCAAGAAGGCCCTGCCTCTTGTAATGGGCGACTAATAAGTAGGAGTCGAGAGGTGAAGTGTGTATGTGTGTGTGCGTGTGTGCGCGTGTATGCGTGTGTGAGTATGTGTGTGTTAGTTCGGCTCGCAGAGATAAGAACACGGCCGTGGCAAGAAGGCCCTGCCTGTCGTAAGAGGCGACTAACGGGTAGGAGTCGAGAGGTAAAGAGTGTATGTGTGTGTGTGCGTGTGTGCGTGTGTGTTCGTGTGTAAGCGTGTGTGTATGTGTGTGTGTCTGTTTGGCTTGCAGAGATGAGAGTAGGGCCGAGGCAAGAAGGCCCTGCCTCTTGTAATGGGCGACTAATAAGTAGGAGTCGAGAGGTAAAGAGTGTATGTGTGTGTGCGTGTGTGCGTGTGTATGCGTGTGTGAGTATGTGTGTGTTAGTTCGGCTCGCAGAGATAAGAACACGGCCGTGGCAAGAAGTCCCTGAATGTCGTAAGAGGCGACTAATGGGTAGGAGTCGAGAGGTGAAGCGTGTATGTGTGTGTGTGTGTGTGCAAGTGTGTGTGTGTGTCCGTTCGGCTCGCAGAGATAAGAATACGTCCGTGGCAAGAAGGCCCTGCCTGTCTTAAGAGGCGACTAATGGATGGGAGTCGAGAGGTGAAGAGTGTATGTGTGTGTGTGCGTGTGTGCGTGTGTGTGCATGTGTAAGTGTGTGTGTATGTGTGTGTGTGTGTGTTTGGCTTGCAGAGATTAGAATACGGCCGAGGCAAGAAGGCCCTGCTTCTTGTAATGTGCGCCTAATAAGTAGGAGTCGAGAGGTGAGGAGTGTATGTGTGTGTGCGTGTGTGCGTGTGTATGCGTGTGTGAGTATGTGTGTGTGTTAGTTCAGCTTGAAGAGATAAGAACACGGCCGTGGCAAGAAGGCCCTGCCTATCGTAAGAGGCGACTAATAGGTAGGAGTCGAGAGGTGAAGAGTGTATGTGTGTGTGTGCGTGTGTGCGTGTGTGTGTGCGTGTGTGAGTATGTGTGCGTGTCCGTTCGGCTTGCAGAGATAAGAACACGGCCGAGGCAAGAAGGCCCTGCCTGTCGTTAGAGGCGACTAATAGGTAGGAGTCGAGCGGTGAAGAATGTATGTGTGTGTGCGTGTGTGCGTGTTTGTGTATGTGTGAGTGTATGTGTGTGTGCGTGTGTGCGTGCGTTTGTGTTTGTGTTTGTCAGTGTGTGTGTGTGTGTATGTGTGTGTGTCCCTTCGTCTCGCAGAGATAAGAAAACAGCCGTGGCAAGAAGGCCATGCAAATCGTACGGGGCGACTAATGGGTAGAAGTCGAGAGGTGAAGAGTGGGCGACTAATAAGTAGGAGTCGACAGATGAAGAGTTTATGTGTGTGTGCGTTTGTGCGTGTGAGTGTGCGTGTGTGAGTATGTGTGTGTGTTAGATCGGCTTGCAGAGATAAGAACACGACCGAGGCAAGAAGGCCCTGCCTATCGTAAGGGGCGACTAATAGGTAGGAGTCGAGAGGTGAAGAGTGTATGTGTGTGTGTGTGCGTGTGTACGTGTGTGTGTGCGTGTGTGAGTATGTGTGTGTGTCCGTTCGGCTTGCAGAGATAAGAACACGGCCGAGGCAAGAAGGCCCTGCCTGTCGTAAGAGGCGACTAATAGGTAGGAGTCGAGAGGTGAAGAATGTATGTGTGTGTGCGCGTGTGTACGTGTGTGTGTGCGTGTGTGAGTATGTGTGTGTGTCCATTCGGCTTGCAGAGATAAGAACACGGCCGAGGCAAGAAGGCCCTGCCTGTCGTAAGAGGCGACTAATGAATAGGAGTCAAGAGGTGAAGATTGTATGTGTATGTGCGCGTGTGTACGTATGCGTGTGCGTGTGTGAGTATGTGTGTGTGTCCATTCGGCTTGCAGAGATAAGAACACGACCGAGGCAAGAAGGCCCTGCCTATCGTAAGAGGCGACTAATAGGTAGGAGTCGAGAGATGAAGAGTGTATGTGTGTGTGCGCGTGTGTACGTGTGTGTGTGCGTGTGTGAGTATGTGTGTGTGTCCATTCGGCTTGCAGAGATAAGAACACGGCCGAGGCAAGAAGGCCCTGCCTGTCGTAAGAGGCGACTAATGAATAGGAGTCAAGAGGTGAAGATTGTATGTGTGCGTGCGTGTGTGCGTGTGTGTGTGTGTGAGTGTGTGTGTGTATGTATGTGTGTGTCCGTTCGGCTCGCAGAGATTAGAATACGGCCGAGGCAATAAGTCCATGCCTGTCGTAAGAGGCGACTAATGGGTAGGAGTCGAGAGGTGAAGAGTGTATTTGTGTGTGTGTGTGTGCGTGTGTGCGTGTGTGTGTGAGTGTGTGCGTGTGTGTGTGTGAGTGTGTGTGTGTCCGTTCGGCTTGCAGAGATAAGAACACGGCCGTGGCAAGAAGTCCCTGCCTGTCGTAAGAGGCGACTAATGAATAGGAGTCGAGAGGTGAAGAGTGTATTTGTGTGTGTGTGTGTGTGTGTGCGTGTGTGTGTGTGTGTGAGTGTGTGCGTGTGTGTGACTGTGTGTGTGTGTGTCCGCTCGGCTCGCAGAGATAAGAACACGGCCGTGGCAAGAAGGCCCTGCCTGTCGTAAGAGGCGACTAATGGGTAGGAGTCGAGAGGTGAAGAGTCTATGTGTGTGTGCGTGTATGCGTGTGTGTGTGCGTGTGTGAGTGTGTGTGTATGTGTGTGTGTCCTTTAGGCTTACAGAGATAAGAATACGGCCGTGGCAAGAAGTCCCTGCCTGTCGTAAGAGGAGAACAATGGGTAGGAGTCGAGAAGTGAAGAGTGTATGTGTGTGTGTGCGTGTGTGCGTGCGTGTGTGTGTGAGTGTGTGTGTGTGTCCGTTCGGCTCGCAGAGATAAGAACACGGCCGTGGCAAGAAGTCCCTGAATGTCGTAAGAGGCGACTAATGGGTAGGAGTCGAGAGGTGAAGAGTCTATGTGTGTGAGCGTGTGTGTACGTGTGTGAGTGTGTGTGTATATGTGTGTGTGTCCGTTCGGCTTACAGAGATAAGAACACGGCCGAGGGAAGAAGGTTCTGCCTGTCGTAAGAGGCGAATAATGGATAGGAGTCGAGAGGTAAAGAGTGTATGTGTGTGTGTCTGTGTGCGTGCGTGTGTGAATGTGTGTGTATGTGTGTGTGTCAGTGTGTGTGTCCGGTCGGCTCGCAGAGATAAGAACACGGCCGTGGCAAGAAGGACCTGCCTGTCGTAAGAGGCGACTAATGGGTAGGAGTCGAGAGGTGAAAAGTGTATGTGTGTGTGTGTGTGTGTGTGTCTGCGTATGATTGTGCGTGTGTGAGAGTGTGTGTATGTATGTGTGTATCCGTTCGGCTCGCAGAGAATAGAATACGGCCGAGGCAAGAAGGCCATGCCTGTCGTAAGAGACGATTAATGGGTAGAAGTCGAGATGTGAAGAGTGAATTTGCGCGTGTGTGTGGGCGTGTGTGCGTGCGTGTGTGTGTGAGTGTGTGTGTCCGTTCAGCTTGCAGAGATAAGAATACGGCCGTGGCAAGAAGGCCCTGCCTGTCGTAAGAGGCGACTAATGGGTAGGAGTCGAGAGGTGAAGAGTGTATGTGTGTGTGTGTGTGTGCGTGTGTGCGTGTGTGTGCGTGTGTAAGTGTGTGTGTATGTGTGTGTGTCCGTTTGGCTTGCAGAGATAAGAATACAACCGAGGCAAGAAGGCCCTGCCGGTTGTAAGGGACTTCTAATAAGTAAGAGTCGAGAGTTGAAGAGTGTATGTGTGTGTGCGTATGTGTGTGCGTGTGTCAGTATGTGTGTGTGTTAGTTCGGCCTGCAGAGATAAGAACACGACCGAGGCAAGAAGGCCCTGCCTATCGTAAGAGGCGACTAATAGGTAGGAGTCGAGAGGTGAAGAGTGTATGTGTGTGTGTGCGTGTGGGCATGTGTGTGTGTGCGTGTGTGAGTATGTGTGTGTGTCCGTTCGGCTTGCAGAACGGTTGGGCTTGTAAGTGTGTGTGTATATGTGTGTGTCTGTTTGGCTTGCAGAGATAAGAATACGGCCGAGGCAAGAAGGCCATGCTTGCTGTAATGAGCGACTAATTGGTAGGAGTCGAGAGATAAAGAGTGTATGTGTGTGTGTTTATTCCTGTGTGTGTGCGTGTGTAGGTGTGTGTGTGTGTATGTATGTGTGTGTCCGTTCGGCTCACAGAGATAAGAACTCGGCTGTGGCAAGAAGTTCCTGCCTGTCGTAAGATGCGACTAATGGGTAGGAGTCGAGAGCTGAAGAGTGTACGTGTGTGTGCGTGTGTTCGTTTGTGTGTACGTGTGTATGTGTTTGTGCGTGTGTAAGTGTGTGTGTGTGTATGGGTGTGTGTGTACGTTCGACTTGCATAGATAACAATACGGCCGTGGCAAGAAGGCCATGCTTGCTGTAATGAGCGACTAATTGGTAGGAGTCGAGAGATAAAGAGTGTATGTGTGTGTGTGTTTATTCCTGTGTGTGTGCGTGTGTAGGTGTGTGTGTGTATGTATGTGTGTGTCCGTTCGGCTCACAGAGATAAGAACTCGGCTGTGACAAGAAGTTCCTGCCTGTCGTAAGATGCGACTAATGAGTAGGAGTCGAGAGGTGAAGAGTGTATGTGTGTGTGCGTGTGTGCGTGTGTGTGTGCGTGTGTGAGTATGTGTGTGTGTCTGTTCGGCTCGCAAAAATTAGAATACGGCTGAGGCAATAAGTCCATGCCTGTCGTAAGAGGCGACTAATAGGTATTAGTCGAGAGGTGAAGAGTGTATTTGTGTGTGTGTGTGTGCGTGTGTGCGTGTGTGTGTGAGTGTGTGCGTGTGTGTGTGTGAGTATGTGTGTGTCCGTTCGGCTTGCAGAGATAAGAATACGGCCGAGGCCAGAAGGCCCTGCCTGTCGTAAGAGAAGAATAATGGGTAGGAGTCGAGAGGTAAAGAGTGTATGTATGTCTGTGCGTGTGTGCGTGCGTGTGTGAGTGTGTGTGTGTATGTGTGTGTGTTAGTGTGTGTGTGTGTCCGGTCGGCTCACAGAGATGAGAGCACGGCCGTGGCAAGAAGGCCCTGCCTGTCGTAAGAGGCGACTAATGGGTAGGAGTCGAGAGGTGAAGAGTGTATGTGTGTGTGTGTGTGCGTGTGTGCGTGTGTGTGCGTGTGTAAGTGTGTGTGTGTATGTGTGTGTGTCTGTTTGGCTTGCAGAGATAAGAATACGGCCGAGGCAAGAAGGCCATGCTTGCTGTAAGGAGCGACTAATGGGTAGGAGTCGAGAGATGAAGAGTGTACGTGTGTGTGCGTGTGTTCGTTTGTGTGTACGTGTGTATGTGTTTGTGCGTGTGTAAGTGTGTGTGTGTATGGGTGTGTGTCTGCGTTCGACTTGCATAGATAAGAATACGGCCGTGGCAAGAAGGCCATGCTTGCTGTAAGGAGCGACTAATTGATAGGAGTCGAGAGATAAAGAGTGTATGTGTGTGTGTGTGTGTTTATTCCTTTGTGTGTGCGTGTGTAAGTGTGTGTGTGTATATGTATGTGTGTGTCCGTTCGGCTCACAGAGATAAGAACTCGGCCGTGGCAAGAAGTTCCTGCCTGTCGTAAGATGCGACTAATGGGTAGGAGTCGAGAGGTGAAGAGTGTATGTGTGTGTGCGTGTGTGCGTGTGTGTGTGCGTGTGTGAGTATGTGTGTGTGTCCGTTCGGCTCGCAGAGATTAGAATACGGCCGAGGCAATAAGTCCATGCCTGTCGTAAGAGGCGACTAGTGGGTATTAGTCGAGAGGTGAAGAGTGTATTTGTGTGTGTGTGTGCGTGTGTGCGTGTGTGTTTGAGTGTATGCGTGTGTGTGTGTGAATGTGTGTGTGTCCGTTCGGCTCGCAGAGATAAGAACACGGCCGTGGCAAGAAGTCCCTGAATGTCGTAAGAGGCGACTAATGGGTAGGAGTCGAGAGGTGAAGAGTCTATGTGCGTGAGCGTGTGTGTACGTGTGTGAGTGTGTGTGTATATGTGTGTGTGTCCGTTCGGCTTACAGAGATAAGAACACAACCGAGGGAAGAAGGTTCTGCCTGTCGTAAGAGGCGAATAATGGATAGGAGTCGAGAGGTAAAGAGTGTATGTGTGTGTGTCTGTGTGCGTGCGTGTGTGAATGTGTGTGTATGTGTGTGTGTGAGTGTGTGTGTCCGGTCGGCTCGCAGAGATAAGAACACGGCCGTGGCAAGAAGGACCTGCCTGTCGTAAGAGGCGACTAATGGGTAGGAGTCGAGAGGTGAAGAGTGTATGTGTGTGTGTGTGTGTGTGTGTCTGCGTATGATTGTGCGTGTGTGAGAGTGTGTGTATGTATGTGTGTATCCGTTCGGCTCGCAGAGAATAGAATACGGCCGAGGCAAGAAGGCCATGCCTGTCGTAAGAGACGATTAATGGGTAGAAGTCGAGATGTGAAGAGTGAATTTGCGCGTGTGTGTGGGCGTGTGTGCGTGCGTGTGTGTGTGAGTGTGTGTGTCCGTTCAGCTTGCAGAGATAAGAATACGGCCGTGGCAAGAAGGCCCTGCCTGTCGTAAGAGGCGACTAATGGGTAGGAGTCGAGAGGTGAAGAGTGTATGTGTGTGTGTGTGTGCGTGTGTGCGTGTGTGTGCGTGTGTAAGTGTGTGTGTATGTGTGTGTGTCCGTTTGGCTTGCAGAGATAAGAATACAACCGAGGCAAGAAGGCCCTGCCGGTTGTAAGGGACTTCTAATAAGTAAGAGTCGAGAGTTGAAGAGTGTATGTGTGTGTGCGTGTGTGCGTATGTGTGTGCGTGTGTCAGTATGTGTGTGTGTTAGTTCGGCCTGCAGAGATAAGAACACGACCGAGGCAAGAAGGCCCTGCCTATAGTAAGAGGCGACTAATAGGTAGGAGTCGAGAGGTGAAGAGTGTATGTGTGTGTGTGCGTGTGGGCATGTGTGTGTGTGCGTGTGTGAGTATGTGTGTGTGTCCGTTCGGCTTGCAGAACGGTTGGGCTTGTAAGTGTGTGTGTGTATATGTGTGTGTCTGTTTGGCTTGCAGAGATAAGAATACGGCCGAGGCAAGAAGGCCATGCTTGCTGTAATGAGCGACTAATTGGTAGGAGTCGAGAGATAAAGAGTGTATGTGTGTGTGTTTATTCCTGTGTGTGTGCGTGTGTAGGTGTGTGTGTGTGTATGTATGTGTGTGTCCGTTCGGCTCACAGAGATAAGAACTCGGCTGTGGCAAGAAGTTCCTGCCTGTCGTAAGATGCGACTAATGGGTAGGAGTCGAGAGCTGAAGAGTGTACGTGTGTGTGCGTGTGTTCGTTTGTGTGTACGTGTGTATGTGTTTGTGCGTGTGTAAGTGTGTGTGTGTGTGTATGGGTGTGTGTGTACGTTCGACTTGCATAGATAAGAATACGGCCGTGGCAAGAAGGCCATGCTTGCTGTAATGAGCGACTAATTGGTAGGAGTCGAGAGATAAAGAGTGTATGTGTGTATGTTTATTCCTGTGTGTGTGCGTGTGTAGGTGTGTGTGTGTATGTATGTGTGTGTCCGTTCGGCTCACAGAGATAAGAACTCGGCTGTGGCAAGAAGTTCCTGCCTGTCGTAAGATGCGACTAATGGGTAGGAGTCGAGAGGTGAAGAGTGTATGTGTGTGTGCGTGTGTGCGTGTGTGTGTGCGTGTGTGAGTATGTGTGTGTGTCTGTTCGGCTCGCAGAGATTAGAATACGGCCGAGGCAATAAGTCCATGCCTGTCGTAAGAGGCGACTAATAGGTATTAGTCGAGAGGTGAAGAGTGTATTTGTGTGTGTGTGTGTGCGTGTGTGCGTGTGTGTGTGAGTGTGTGCGTGTGTGTGTGTGAGTGTGTGTGTGTCCGTTCGGCTTGCAGAGATAAGAATACGGCCGTGGCAAGAGGGCCCTGCCTGTCGTAAGAGGCGACTAATGAATAGGAGTCGAGAGGTGAAGAGTGTATGTGTGTGTGTTTGCGTGTGTTTGTGCGTGTGTGAGTGTGTGTGTATATGTGTGTGTCCGTTTGGCTTGCAGAGATAAGAATACGGCCGAGGCAAGAAGGCCCTGCCTGTCGTAAGAGAAGAATAATGGGTAGGAGTCGAGAGGTGAAGAGTGTATGTATGTCTGTGCGTGTGTGCGTGCGTGTGTGAGTGTGTGTGTGTATGTGTGTGTGTAAGTGTGTGTGTGTCCGGTCGGCTCACAGAGAATAGAGCACGGCCGTGGCAAGAAGGCCCTGCCTGTCGTAAGAGGCGACTAATGGGTAGGAGTCGAGAGGTGAAGAGTGTATGTGTGTGTGTGTGTGCGTGTGTGCGTGTGTGTGCGTGTGTAAGTGTGTGTATGTATGTGTGTGTGTCTGTTTGGCTTGCATAGATAAGAACACGACCGAGGCAAGAAGGCCCTGCCTATCGTCAGAGGCGTCTAATAGGTAGGAGTCGAGAGGTGAAGAGTGTATGTGTGTGTGTGCGTGTGTACGTGTGTGTGTGCGTGTGTGAGTATGTGTGTGTGTCCGTTCGGCTTGCAGAGATAAAAAAACGGCCGAGGCAAGAGGGCCCTGCCTGTCGTAAGAGGCGACTAATAGGTAGGAATCGAGAGGTGAAGAATATATGTGTGTGTGCGTGTGTGATTGTTTGTGTGTGTGTGAGTGTATGTGTGTGTGCGTGTGTACGTGCGTGTGTGCGTGCGTGTGTGCGTGTGTGTGTGTGAGTGTGTGTGTGTATGTGTGTGTGTGTCCCTTCGCTCGCAGAGATGAGAAAACAGCGGTGGCAAGAAGACCATGCCTGTCGTAAGAGGCGACTAATGGATAGGAGTCGAGAGGTAGAGAGTGTGTGCGTGTGCGTGTGCGTATGTGTGTGTGTGAGTGTGTGTGTCCGTTCGGCTTGCAGAGATAAGAACACGGCCGTGGCAAGAACTCCCTGCCTATCGTAAGAGGAGAATATTGGGTAGAAGTCGAGAGGTGAAGAGTGTATGTGTGTGTGTGCGTTTGTGCGTGCCTGTGTGAGTGTGTGTGTGTATGTGTGTGAGTCAGTGTGTGTGTTTCCGGTCGGCTCGCAGATATGAGAACACGGCCGTGGCAAGAAGGCCCTGCCTGTCGTAAGAGACGACTAATGGGTAGGAGTCGAGAGGTGAAGAGTGTATGTGTGTGTGTGTGTGCGTGTGTGGGTGTGTGTGCGTGTGTAAGTGTGTGTGAATGTGTGTGTGTGTGTGTGTCTGTTTGGCTTGCAGAGATAAGAATACGGCCGAGGCAAGAAGGCCCTGCCTCTTGTAAGGGGCGACTAATAAGTAGGAGTCGAGAGGTGAAGAGTGTATGTGTGTGTGTGCCTGTGTGCGTGTGTTTGTATGTGTGTGTGTGCGTGTGTGTGTGTGTGTGTCCGTTCGGCTTGCAGAGATAAAAATACGGCCGAGGCAAGAAGGATCTGCCTCTTGTAAGGGGCGACTAATAAGTAGGAGTCGGGAGGTGAAGAGTGTATGTGTGTGTGTGCGTTTGTGCGTGTGTGCGTGTGTATGTGCGTGTGTGAGTATGTGTGTGTGTTAGTTCGGCTTGCAGAAATAAGAACACGACCGAGGCAAAAAGGCCCTGCCTATCGTAAGAGGCGACTAATGGGTAGGAGTCGAGAGGTGAAGAGTGTATGTGTGTGTGTGCCTGTGTGCGTGTGTTTGTATGTGTGTGTGTGCGTGTGTGTGTGTGTCCGTTCGGCTTGCAGAGATAAAAATACGGCCGAGGCAAGAAGGATCTGCCTCTTGTAAGGGGCGACTAATAAGTAGGAGTCGGAAGGTGAAGAGTGTATGTGTGTGTGTGCGTTTGTGCGTGTGTGCGTGTGTATGTGCGTCTGTGAGTATGTGTGTGTGTTAGTTCGGCTTGCAGAAATAAGAACACGACCGAGGCAAAAAGGCCCTGCCTATCGTAAGAGGCGACTAATGGGTAGGAGTCGAGAGATGAAGAGTGTACGTGTGTGTGCGTGTGTTCGTTTGTGTGTACGTGTGTATGTGTTTGTGCGTGTGTAAGTGTGTGTGTGTGTATGGGTGTGTGTATGTACGTTCGACTTGCATAGATAAGAATACGGCCGTGGCAAGAAGGCCATGCTTGCTGTAAGGAGCGACTAATTGGTAGGAGTCGAGAGATAAAGAGTGTATGTGTGTGTGTTTATTCCTGTGTGTGTGCGTGTGTAGGTGTGTGTGTGTATGTATGTGTGTGTCCGTTCGGCTCACAGAGATAAGAACTCGGCTGTGGCAAGAAGTTCCTGCCTGTCGTAAGATGCGACTAATGGGTAGGAGTCGAGAGGTGAAGAGTGTATGTGTGTGTGCGTGTGTGCGTGTGTGTGTGCGTGTGTGAGTACAGTAAAACCTCCCTTAACCGAAACCTTTTTAACCGAAACATCGTTTAACCGAAACGGCTGACAGTTTCAATAATTTCGTCAATAAAAAGTAAATGTTTGTCGCAAAACGTAAACAATTCCGTTAATTTCACTCACCAATTGATGTCTATGTGTATTGGGAAATCACAAAACCCAAGAGCTCTAAAAGATATTTCCGAAAAGGCATTTTAAGGTATAGAAGCCAAAAAAGTTCATGGATGTCGACCACTTTATTTTTAGAATGGTTTGAAAATGAATTCGTCTCAAGTGTAAAATCCTTTTTAAAATCAAAAAACCTTCTCATCAAAGCATTGTTGCTTGTTGACAATGCGCCCTCACCCTCAAAATCTACAAAATGGTGACAATTGTCAGATTTTTGCCACCGAATGTCACAAGCTTAATCCAGCCGTTACACCAGGGAGTCATAGTCAACTCTTTAACAATAAAACATTTTTATTGGTGAGCTGAGTCGTGGGCCAAGATCAAATCTTCAACTTTGGAAAAATGCTGGAACAAACTTTTTGATAAGATTTTGATTGACGATCCTGAAGAAGAAAATGGTAAGAAAACGACAGAAGAAATTAAACCTTTCATTAAAAATTTGCCGGGACATGACGAAATTAACTAAGAAGAGATACGTGACTGGTTAGCAGCTGATGACTCAGAACGTGAATTCATCGACCAGGACATCATTGATATGGTTCTTTATCAAGACAACCTGAGCATATCAGATGACGAAGATGACGACCCAAGAGGCAACAGGCAGCACAAGACCGTCGACGAGATTTTCAATGCTTTAGAGGAAAGAATTTTATACAGTAGGCCTAATTAGTTAGGGACACGACTAGATTCTTAATTTTTGCTGCCATTACATAAAGTTTTGTCCTTTTCAGATTGCTTTACGTTTCGTCGAACAATCGAATGAGGCAAACTCATGACGTTCTGCAAATTAACGATGGAGGGAGAGAGAAACATCGTTGTCAAACGAAAACGCAAAAAAATAGCAGATTTTTTTAAAAAAGCATGTTAAACTTGTTCATTTTCCTTAATTGTATTACTTTATTTTGGATTTACTTATTAGAAAACATTACGAAATCTACTCATAGTATTTTTTAATACTTATACTTTGATCAAGAATTTTATGAAAAACAATGTTATTTTTAACCGAAATTCTTGTTATCCGAAACGGCCTCCCCCCCAATTATTTCGGTTAACGGAGGTTTTACTTTATGTGTGTGTGTCCGTTCGGCTCGCAGAGATTAGAATACGGCCGAGGTAATAAGTCCATGCCTGTCGTAAGAGGCGACTAATGGGTACTAGTCGAGAGGTGAAGAGTGTATTTGTGTGTGTGTGTGCGTGTGTGCGTGTGTGTGTGAGTGTGTGCGTGTGTGTGTGTGAGTGTGTGTGTGTGTCCGTTCGGCTTGCAGAGATAAGAACACGGCCGTGGCAAGAAGTCCCTGCCTGTCGTAAGAGGCGACTAATGAATAGGAGTCGAGAGGTGAAGAGTGTATGTGTGTGTGTGTGTGTGCGTGTGTTTGTGCGTGTGTGAGTGTGTGTATATATGTGTGTGTGTCCGTTTGGCTTGCAGAGATAAGAATACGGCCGAGGCAAGAAGGCCCTGCCTGTCGTAAGAGAAGAATATTGGGTAGGAGTCGAGAGGTGAAGAGTGTATGTATGTCTGTGCGTGTGTGCGTGCGTGTGTGAGTGTGTGTGTGTATGTGTGTGTGTTACTGTGTGTGTGTCCGGTCGGCTCACAGAGATGAGAGCACGGCCGTGGCAAGAAGGCCCTGCCTGTCGTAAGAGGCAACTAATGGGTAGGAGTCGAGAGGTGAAGAGTGTATGTGTGTGTGTGTGCCTGTGTGCGTGTGTTTGTATGTGTGTGTGTGCGGGTGTGTGTGTGTCCGTTCGGCTTGCAGAGATAAAAATACGGCCGAGGCAAGAAGGATCTGCCTCTTGTAAGGGGCGACTAATAAGTAGGAGTCGGGAGGTGAAGAGTGTATGTGTGTGCGTTTGTGCGTGTGTGCGTGTGTATGTGTGTGAGTATGTGTGTGTGTTAGTTCGGCTTGCAGAAATAAGAACACGACCGAGGCAAAAAGGCCCTGCCTATCGTAAGAGGCGACTAATGGGTAGGAGTCGAGAGGTGAAGAGTGTATGTGTGTGTGCCGGTGTGCGTGTGTTTGTATGTGTGTGTGTGCGTGTGTGTGTGTGTGTCCGTTCGGCTTGCAGAGATAAAAATACGTCCGTCGCAAGAAGGCCCTGCCTGTCGTAAGAGGCGACTAATGGGTAGGAGACGAGAGGTGAAGAGTGTATGTGTGTGTGTGTGTGTGCGTGTGTGCGTGTGTGTGCGTGTGTGAGTGTGTGTGTGTGTGTGTGTCCGTGAGGCTTGCAAAGATAAGAATACGGCCAAGGCAAGAAGACCCTGCCTGTTGTAAGGGGCGACTAATAGGTAGGAGTCAAGAGGTGAAGAGTGTATGTGTGTGTGTGCGTGTGTGTGTGTGTGCGTGTGTGAGTATGTGTGTGGGTCCGTTCGGCTTGCAGAGATAAGAATACGTCCGTCGCAAGAAGTCCCTGATGTCGTAAGAGGCGACTAATGGGTAGAAGTCGAGAGGTTAAGAGTATATTTGTGTGTGTGTGAGTGTGTGTGTGTCCGTTTGGCCCGCAGACATAAGAATACGTCCGTGGCAAGAAGGCCCTGCCTGTCTTAAGAGGCGACTAATGGATAGGAGACGAGAGGTGAAGTGTGTGTGTGTATGTGTGTGTGTTAGTTCGGCTTGCAGAGCTAAGAACACGACCGAGGCAAGAAGGCCCTGCCTATCGTAAGAGGCGACTAATAGGTAGGAGTCAAGAGGTGAAGATTGTATGTGTGCGTGCGTGTGTGCGTGTGTGTGTGTGTGAGTGTGTGTGTGTATGTATGTGTGTGTCCGTTTGGCTCGCAGAGATTAGAATACGGCCGAGGCAATAAGTCCATGCCTGTCGTAAGAGGCGACTAATGGGTAGGAGTCGAGAGGTGAAGAGTGTATTTGTGTGTGTGTGTGTGTGCGTCTGTGCGTGTGTGTGTGAGTGTGTGCGTGTGTGTGTGTGAGTGTGTGTGTGTCCGTTCGGCTTGCAGAGATAAGAACACGGCCGTGGCAAGAAGTCCCTGCCTGTCGTAAGAGGCGACTAATGAATAGGAGTCGAGAGGTGAAGAGTGTATGTGTGTGTGTGTGTGCGTGTGTTTGTGCGTGTGTGAGTGTGTGTGTATATGTGTGTGTGTCCGTTTGGCTTGCAGGAATAAGAATGCGGCCGAGGCAAGAAGGCCCTGCCTATCGTAAGAGGCGACTAATAGGTAGGAGTCAAGAGATGAAGAGTGTATGTGTGTGTGCGCGTGTGTACGTGTGTGTGTGCGTGTGTGAGTATGTGTGTGTGTCCATTCAACTTGCAGAGATAAGAACACGGCCGAGGCAAGAAGGCCCTGCCTGTCGTAAGAGGCGACTAATGAATAGGAGTCAAGAGGTGAAGATTGTATGTGTGCGTGCGTGTGTGCGTGTGTGTGTGTGTGAGTGTGTGTGTGTATGTATGTGTGTGTCCGTTCGGCTCGCAGAGATTAGAATACGGCCGAGGCATGAAGGCCATGCTTGCTGTAAGGAGCGACTAATGGGTAGGAGTCGAGAGATAAAGAGTGTACGTGTGTGTGTGTGTGTTCGTTTGTGTGTACGTGTGTATGTGTTTGTGCGTGTGTAAGTGTGTGTGTGGGTGTATGGGTGTGTGTGTCCGTTCGGCTTGCATAGATAAGAACACGACCGAGGCAAGAAGGCCCTGCCTATCGTAATGGGCGGCTAATAGGTAGGAGTCGAGAGGTGAAGAGTGTATGTGTGTGTTTGCGTGTGTACGTGTGTATGTGCGTGTGTGAGTATGTGTGTGTGTCCGTTCGGCTTGCAGAGATAAGAACACGGCCGAGGCAAGAAGGCCCTGCCTGTCGTAAGAGGCGACTAATAGGTAGGAGTCGAGAGGTGAAGAATGTATGTGTGTGTGCGTGTGTGCGTGTTTGTGTGTGTGTGTGAGTGTATGTGTGTGTGCGTGTGTACGTGCGTGTGTGTGTGTGTGTGAGTGTGTATGTGTCCGTTCGGCTTGCAGAGATAAGAACACGGCCGTGGCAAGAAGTCCCTGCCTGTCGTAAGAGGCGACTAATGAATAGGAGTCGAGAGGTGAAGAGTGTATGTGTGTGTGTGTGTGCGTGTGTTTGAGCGTGTGTGAGTGTGTGTGTATATGTGTGTGTGTCCGTTTGGCTTGCAGGAATAAGAATGCGGCCGAGGCAAGAAGGCCCTGCCTATCGTAAGAGGCGACTAATAGGTAGGAGTCAAGAGATGAAGAGTGTATGTGTGTGTGCGCGTGTGTACGTGTGTGTGTGCGTGTGTGAGTATGTGTGTGTGTCCATTCAACTTGCAGAGATAAGAACACGGCCGAGGCAAGAAGGCCCTGCCTGTCGTAAGAGGCGACTAATGAATAGGAGTCAAGAGGTGAAGATTGTATGTGTGCGTGCGTGTGTGCGTGTGTGTGTGTGTGAGTGTGTGTGTGTATGTATGTGTGTGTCCGTTCGGCTCGCAGAGATTAGAATACGGCCGAGGCAATAAGTCCATGCCTGTCGTAAGAGGCGACTAATGGGTAGGAGTCGAGAGGTGAAGAGTGTATTTGTGTGTGTGTGTGCGTGTGTGCGTGTGTGTTTGAGTGTATGCGTGTGTGTGTGAATGTGTGTGTGTCCGTTCGGCTTGCAGAGATAAGAACACGGCCGTGGCAAGAAGTCCCTGCCTGTCGTAAGAGGCGACTAATGAATAGGAGTCGAGAGGTGAAGAGTGTATGTGTGTGTGTGTGCGTGTGTTTGTGCGTGTGTGAGTGTGTGTGTATATGTGTGTGTGTGTCCGTTTGGCTTGCAGAGATAAGAATACGGCCGAGGCAAGAAGGCCCTGCCTGTCGTAAGAGAAGAATAATGGGTAGGAGTCGAGAGGTGAAGAGTGTATGTATGTCTGTGCGTGTGTACGTGCGTGTGTGAGTGTGTGTGTGTATGTGTGTGTGTAAGTGTGTGTGTGTCCGGTCGGCTCACAGAGATGAGAGCACGGCCGTGGCAAGAAGGCCCTGCCTGTCGTAAGAGGCGACTAATGGGTAGGAGTCGAGAGGTGAAGAGTGTATGTGTGTGTGTATGCGTGTGTGCGTGTGTGTGCGTGTGTAAGTGTGTGTATGTATGTGTGTGTGTCTGTTTGGCTTGCATAGATAAGAACACGACCGAGGCAAGAAGGCCCTGCCTATCGTAAGAGGCGACTAATAGGTAGGAGTCGAGAGGTGAAGAGTGTATGTGTGTGTGTGCGTGTGTACGTGTGTGTGTGCGTGTGTGAGTATGTGTGTGTGTCCGTTCGGCTTGTAGAGATAAGAAAACGGCCGAGGCAAGAGGGCCCTGCCTGTCGTAAGAGGCCACTAATAGGTAGGAGTCGAGAGGTGAAGAATATATATGTGTGTGCGTGTGTGCGTGTTTGTGTGTGTGTGAGTGTATGTGTGTGTGCGTGTGTACGTGCGTGTGTGCGTGTGTGTGTGTGAGTGTGTGTGTGTATGTGTGTGTGTGTCCCTTCGCTCGCTGAGATGAGAAAACAGCGGTGGCAAGAAGACCATGCCTGTCGTAAGAGGCGACTAATGGATAGGAGTCGAGAGGTGGAGAGTGTGTGCGTGTGCGTGTGCGTATGTGTGTGTGTGCGTGTGTGTGTCCGTTCGGCTTGCAGAGATAAGAACACGGCCGTGGCAAGAACTCCCTGCCTATCGTAAGAGGAGAATAATGGGTAGAAGTCGAGAGGTGAAGAGTGTATGTGTGTGTGTGCGTTTGTGCGTGCCTGTGTGAGTGTGTGTGTGTATATGTGTGAGTCAGTGTGTGTGTTTCCGGTCGGCTTGCGGATATGAGAACACGGCCGTGGCAAGAAGGCCCTGCCTGTCGTAAGAGACGACTAATGGGTAGGAGTCGAGAGGTGAAGAGTGTATGTGTGTGTGTGTGTGTGTGTGTGTGTGTGTGTGTGTGCGTGTGTGGGTGTGTGTGCATGTGTAAGTGTGTGTGTATGTGTGTGTGTGTCTGTTTGGCTTGCAGAGATAAGAATACGGCCGAGGCAAGAAGGCCCTGCCTCTTGTAAGGGGCGACTAATAAGTAGGAGTCGGGAGGTGAAGAGTGTATGTGTGTGTGCGTTTGTGCGTGTGTGCGTGTGTATGTGCGTGTGTGAGTATGTGTGTGTGTTAGTTCGGCTTGCAGAAATAAGAACACGACCGAGGCAAAAAGGCCCTGCCTATCGTAAGAGGCGACTAATGGGTAGGAGTCGAGAGGTGAAGAGTGTATGTGTGTGTGCCTGTTTGCGTGTGTTTGTATGTGTGTGTGTGCGCGTGTGTGTGTGTGTCCGTTCGGCTTGCAGAGATAAAAATACGTCCGTCGCAAGAAGGCCCTGCCTGTCGTAAGAGGCGACGAATGGGTAGGAGTCGAGAGGTGAAGAGTGTATGTGTGTGTGTGTGTGCGTGTGTGCGTGTGTGTGCGTGTGTGAGTGTGTGTGTGTGTGTGTCCCTTCGTCTCGCAGAGATAAGAAAACAGCCGTGGCAAGAAGGCCATGCAAATCGTACGGGGCGACTAATGGGTAGAAGTCGAGAGGTGAAGAGTGGGCGACTAATAAGTAGGAGTCGAGAGATGAAGAGTTTATGTGTGTGTGCGTTTGTGCGTGTGAGTGTGCGTGTGTGAGTATGTGTGTGTGTTAGTTCGGCTTGCAGAGATAAGAACACGACCGAGGCAAGAAGGCCCTGCCTATCGTAAGAGGCGACTAATAGGTAGGAGTCGAGAGGTGAAGAGTGTATGTGTGTGTGTGCGTGTGTACGTGTGTGTGTGCGTGTGTGAGTTTGTGTGTGTGTCCGTTCGGCTTGCAGAGATAAGAACACGGCCGAGGCAAGAAGGCCCTGCCTGTCGTAAGAGGCGACTAATAGGTAGGAGTCGAGAGGTGAAGAATGTATGTGTGTGTGCGTGTGTGCGTGTTTGTGTGTGTGTGTGTGAGTGTATGTGTGTGTGCGTGTGTACGTGCGTGTGTGCGTGTGTGTGTGTGAGTGTGTGTGTGTGAGTATGTGTGTGTGTTAGTTCGGCTTGCAGAGATAAGAACACGACCGAGGCAAGAAGGCCCTGCCTATCGTAAGAGGCGACTAATAGGTAGGAGTGGAGAGGTAAAGAGTTTATGTGTGTGTGCGTTTGTGCGTGTGAGTGTGCGTGTGTGAGTATGTGTGTGTGTTAGTTCGGCTTGCAGAGATAAGAACACGACCGAGGCAAGAAGGCCCTGCCTATCGTAAGAGGCGACTAATAGGTAGGAGTCGAGAGATGAAGAGTGTATGTGTGTGTGCGCGTGTGTACGTGTGTGTGTGCGTGTGTGAGTATGTGTGTGTGTCCATTCAACTTGCAGAGATAAGAACACGGCCGAGGCAAGAAGGCCCTGCCTGTCGTAAGAGGCGACTAATGAATAGGAGTCAAGAGGTGAAGATTGTATGTGTGCGTGCGTGTGTGCGTGTGTGTGTGTGTGAGTGTGTGTGTGTGTATGTATGTGTGTGTCCGTTCGGCTCGCAGAGATTAGAATACGGCCGAGGCAATAAGTCCATGCCTGTCGTAAGAGGCGACTAATGGGTAGGAGTCGAGAGGTGAAGAGTGTATTTGTGTGTGTGTGTGTGCGTCTGTGCGTGTGTGTGTGAGTGTGTGCGTGTGTGTGTGTGAGTGTGTGTGTGTCCGTTCGGCTTGCAGAGATAAGAATACGGCCGTGGCAAGAAGTCCCTGCCTGTCGTAAGAGGCGACTAATGAATAGGAGTCGAGAGGTGAAGAGTGTATGTGTGTGTGTGTGTGCGTGTGTTTGTGCGTGTGTGAGTGTGTGTGTATATGTGTGTGTGTCCGTTTGGCTTGCAGAGATAAGAATACGGCCGAGGCAAGAAGGCCCTGCCTGTCGTAAGAGAAGAATAATGGGTAGGAGTCGAGAGGTGAAGAGTGTATGTATGTCTGTGCGTGTGTGCGTGCGTGTGTGAGTGTGTGTGTGTATGTGTGTGTGTTAATGTGTGTGTATCCGGTCGGCTCACAGAGATGAGAACACGGCCGTGGCAAGAAGGCCCTGCCTGTCGTAAGAGGCGACTAATGGGTAGGAGTCGAGAGGTGAAGAGTGTATGTGTGTATGTGTGTGTGTGTGTGCGTGTGTGGGCGTGTGTAAGTGTGTGTGTATGTGTGTGTGTCTGTTTGGCTTGCAGAGATAAGAATACGGCCGAGGCATGAAGGCCATGCTTGCTGTAAGGAGCGACTAATGGGTAGGAGTCGAGAGATAAAGAGTGTACGTGTGTGTGTGTGTTCGTTTGTGTGTACGTGTGTATGTGTTTGTGCGTGTGTAAGTGTGTGTGTGGGTGTATGGGTGTGTGTGTCCGTTCGGCTTGCATAGATAAGAACACGACCGAGGCAAGAAGGCCCTGCCTATCGTAATAGGCGGCTAATGGGTAGGAGTCGAGAGGTGAAAAGTGTATGTGTGTGTGTGTGTGTGTGTCTGCGTATGATTGTGCGTGTGTGAGAGTGTGTGTATGTATGTGTGTATCCGTTCGGCTCGCAGAGAATAGAATACGGCCGAGGCAAGAAGGCCATGCCTGTCGTAAGAGACGATTAATGGGTAGAAGTCGAGATGTGAAGAGTGAATTTGCGCGTGTGTGTGGGCGTGTGTGCGTGCGTGTGTGTGTGAGTGTGTGTGTCCGTTCAGCTTGCAGAGATAAGAATACGGCCGTGGCAAGAAGGCCCTGCCTGTCGTAAGAGGCGACTAATGGGTAGGAGTCGAGAGGTGAAGAGTGTATGTGTGTGTGTGTGTGCGTGTGTGCGTGTGTGTGCGTGTGTAAGTGTGTGTGTATGTGTGTGTGTGTCCGTTTGGCTTGCAGAGATAAGAATACAACCGAGGCAAGAAGGCCCTGCCGGTTGTAGGGGACTTCTAATAAGTAAGAGTCGAGAGTTGAAGAGTGTATGTGTGTGTGCGTGTGTGCGTATGTGTGTGCGTGTGTCAGTATGTGTGTGTGTTAGTTCGGCCTGCAGAGATAAGAACACGACCGAGGCAAGAAGGCCCTGCCTATCGTAAGAGGCGACTAATAGGTAGGAGTCGAGAGGTGAAGAGTGTATGTGTGTGTGTGCGTGTGGGCATGTGTGTGTGTGCGTGTGTGAGTATGTGTGTGTGTCCGTTCGGCTTGCAGAACGGTTGGGCTTGTAAGTGTGTGTGTGTATATGTGTGTGTCTGTTTGGCTTGCAGAGATAAGAATACGGCCGAGGCAAGAAGGCCATGCTTGCTGTAATGAGCGACTAATTGGTAGGAGTCGAGAGATAAAGAGTGTATGTGTGTGTGTTTATTCCTGTGTGTGTGCGTGTGTAGGTGTGTGTGTGTGTATGTATGTGTGTGTCCGTTCGGCTCACAGAGATAAGAACTCGGCTGTGGCAAGAAGTTCCTGCCTGTCGTAAGATGCGACTAATGGGTAGGAGTCGAGAGCTGAAGAGTGTACGTGTGTGTGCGTGTGTTCGTTTGTGTGTACGTGTGTATGTGTTTGTGCGTGTGTAAGTGTGTGTGTGTGTATGGGTGTGTGTGTACGTTCGACTTGCATAGATAAGAATACGGCCGTGGCAAGAAGGCCATGCTTGCTGTAATGAGCGACTAATTGGTAGGAGTCGAGAGATAAAGAGTGTATGTGTGTGTGTTTATTCCTGTGTGTGTGCGTGTGTAGGTGTGTGTGTGTGTATGTATGTGTGTGTCCGTTCGGCTCACAGAGATAAGAACTCGGCTGTGGCAAGAAGTTCCTGCCTGTCGTAAGATGCGACTAATGAGTAGGAGTCGAGAGGTGAAGAGTGTATGTGTGTGTGCGTGTGTGCGTGTGTGTGCGTGTGTGAGTATGTGTGTGTGTCTGTTCGGCTCGCAGAGATTAGAATACGGCCGAGGCAATAAGTCCATGCCTGTCGTAAGAGGCGACTAATAGGTATTAGTCGAGAGGTGAAGAGTGTATTTGTGTGTGTGTGTGCGTGTGTGCGTGTGTGTGTGAGTGTGTGCGTGTGTGTGTGTGAGTATGTGTGTGTCCGTTCGGCTTGCAGAGATAAGAATACGGCCGTGGCAAGAGGGCCCTGCCTGTCGTAAGAGGCGACTAATGAATAGGAGTCGAGAGGTGAAGAGTGTATGTGTGTGTGTGTGCGTGTGTTTGTGCGTGTGTGAGTGTGTGTGTATATGTGTGTGTGTCCGTTTGGCTTGCAGAGATAAGAATACGGCCGAGGCCAGAAGGCCCTGCCTGTCGTAAGAGAAGAATAATGGGTAGGAGTCGAGAGGTAAAGAGTGTATGTATGTCTGTGCGTGTGTGCGTGCGTGTGTGAGTGTGTGTGTGTATGTGTGTGTGTTAGTGTGTGTGTGTCCGGTCGGCTCACAGAGATGAGAGCACGGCCGTGGCAAGAAGGCCCTGCCTGTCGTAAGAGGCGACTAATGGGTAGGAGTCGAGAGGTGAAGAGTGTATGTGTGTGTGTGTGTGCGTGTGTGCGTGTGTGTGCGTGTGTAAGTGTGTGTGTGTGTATGTGTGTGTGTCTGTTTGGCTTGCAGAGATAAGAATACGGCCGAGGCAAGAAGGCCATGCTTGCTGTAAGGAGCGACTAATGGGTAGGAGCCGAGAGATGAAGAGTGTACGTGTGTGTGCGTGTGTTCGTTTGTGTGTACGTGTGTATGTGTTTGTGCGTGTGTAAGTGTGTGTGTGTATGGGTGTGTGTCTGCGTTCGACTTGCATAGATAAGAATACGGCCGTGGCAAGAAGGCCATGCTTGCTGTAAGGAGCGACTAATTGATAGGAGTCGAGAGATAAAGAGTGTATGTGTGTGTGTGTGTGTTTATTCCTTTGTGTGTGCGTGTGTAAGTGTGTGTGTGTATATGTATGTGTGTGTCCGTTCGGCTCACAGAGATAAGAACTCGGCCGTGGCAAGAAGTTCCTGCCTGTCGTAAGATGCGACTAATGGGTAGGAGTCGAGAGGTGAAGAGTGTATGTGTGTGTGCGTGTGTGCGTGTGTGTGTGCGTGTGTGAGTATGTGTGTGTGTCCGTTCGGCTCGCAGAGATTAGAATACGGCCGAGGCAATAAGTCCATGCCTGTCGTAAGAGGCGACTAGTGGGTATTAGTCGAGAGGTGAAGAGTGTATTTGTGTGTGTGTGTGCGTGTGTGTGTGTGTGTTTGAGTGTATGCGTGTGTGTGTGTGAATGTGTGTGTGTCCGTTCGGCTCGCAGAGATAAGAACACGGCCGTGGCAAGAAGTCCCTGAATGTCGTAAGAGGCGACTAATGGGTAGGAGTCGAGAGGTGAAGAGTCTATGTGCGTGAGCGTGTGTGTACGTGTGTGAGTGTGTGTGTATATGTGTGTGTGTCCGTTCGGCTTACAGAGATAAGAACACGGCCGAGGGAAGAAGGTTCTGCCTGTCGTAAGAGGCGAATAATGGATAGGAGTCGAGAGGTAAAGAGTGTATGTGTGTGTGTCTGTGTGCGTGCGTGTGTGAATGTGTGTGTATGTGTGTGTGTGAGTGTGTGTGTCCGGTCGGCTCGCAGAGATAAGAACACGGCCGTGGCAAGAAGGACCTGCCTGTCGTAAGAGGCGACTAATGGGTAGGAGTCGAGAGGTGAAGAGTATATGTGTGTGTGTGTGTGTGTCTGCGTATGATTGTGCGTGTGTAAGAGTGTGTGTATGTATGTGTGTATCCGTTCGGCTCGCAGAGAATAGAATACGGCCGAGGCAAGAAGGCCATGCCTGTCGTAAGAGACGATTAATGGGTAGAAGTCGAGATGTGAAGAGTGAATTTGCGCGTGTGTGTGGGCGTGTGTGCGTTCGTGTGTGTGTGAGTGTGTGTGTCCGTTCAGCTTGCAGAGATAAGAATACGGCCGTGGCAAGAAGGCCCTGCCTGTCGTAAGAGGCGACTAATGGGTAGGAGTCGAGAGGTGAAGAGTGTATGTGTGTGTGTGTGTGTGTGCGTGTGTGCGTGTGTGTGCGTGTGTAAGTGTGTGTGTATGTGTGTGTGTCCGTTTGGCTTGCAGAGATAAGAATACAACCGAGGCAAGAAGGCCCTGCCGGTTGTAAGGGACTTCTAATAAGTAAGAGTCGAGAGTTGAAGAGTGTATGTGTGTGTGCGTGTGTGCGTATGTGTGTGCGTGTGTCAGTATGTGTGTGTGTTAGTTCGGCCTGCAGAGATAAGAACACGACCGAGGCAAGAAGGCCCTGCCTATAGTAAGAGGCGACTAATAGGTAGGAGTCGAGAGGTGAAGAGTGCATGTGTGTGTGTGCGTGTGGGCATGTGTGTGTGTGCGTGTGTGAGTATGTGTGTGTGTCCGTTCGGCCTGCAGAACGGTTGGGCTTGTAAGTGTGTGTGTGTATATGTGTGTGTCTGTTTGGCTTGCAGAGATAAGAATACGGCCGAGGCAAGAAGGCCATGCTTGCTGTAATGAGCGACTAATTGGTAGGAGTCGAGAGATAAAGAGTGTATGTGTGTGTGTTTATTCCTGTGTGTGTGCGTGTGTAGGTGTGTGTGTGTGTATGTATGTGTGTGTCCGTTCGGCTCACAGAGATAAGAACTCGGCTGTGGCAAGAAGTTCCTGCCTGTCGTAAGATGCGACTAATGGGTAGGAGTCGAGAGCTGAAGAGTGTACGTGTGTGTGCGTGTGTTCGTTTGTGTGTACGTGTGTATGTGTTTGTGCGTGTGTAAGTGTGTGTGTGTGTGTATGGGTGTGTGTGTACGTTCGACTTGCATAGATAAGAATACGGCCGTGGCAAGAAGGCCATGCTTGCTGTAATGAGCGACTAATTGGTAGGAGTCGAGAGATAAAGAGTGTATGTGTGTGTGTTTATTCCTGTGTGTGTGCGTGTGTAGGTGTGTGTGTGTATGTATGTGTGTGTCCGTTCGGCTCACAGAGATAAGAACTCGGCTGTGGCAAGAAGTTCCTGCCTGTCGTAAGATGCGACTAATGGGTAGGAGTCGAGAGGTGAAGAGTGTATGTGTGTGTGCGTGTGTGCGTGTGTGTGTGCGTGTGTGAGTATGTGTGTGTGTCTGTTCGGCTCGCAGAGATTAGAATACGGCCGAGGCAATAAGTCCATGCCTGTCGTAAGAGGCGACTAATAGGTATTAGTCGAGAGGTGAAGAGTGTATTTGTGTGTGTGTGTGTGTGCGTGTGTGCGTGTGTGTGTGAGTGTGTGCGTGTGTGTGTGTGAGTGTGTGTGTGTCCGTTCGGCTTGCAGAGATAAGAATACGGCCGTGGCAAGAGGGCCCTGCCTGTCGTAAGAGGCGACTAATGAATAGGAGTCGAGAGGTGAAGAGTGTATGTGTGTGTGTTTGCGTGTGTTTGTGCGTGTGTGAGTGTGTGTGTATATGTGTGTGTCCGTTTGGCTTGCAGAGATAAGAATACGGCCGAGGCAAGAAGGCCCTGCCTGTCGTAAGAAAAGAATAATGGGTAGGAGTCGAGAGGTGAAGAGTGTATGTATGTCTGTGCGTGTGTGCGTGCGTGTGTGAGTGTGTGTGTGTATGTGTGTGTGTAAGTGTGTGTGTGTCCGGTCGGCTCACAGAGATGAGAGCACGGCCGTGGCAAGAAGGCCCTGCCTGTCGTAAGAGGCGACTAATGGGTAGGAGTCGAGAGGTGAAGAGTGTATGTGTGTGTGTGTGTGCGTGTGTGCGTGTGTGTGCGTGTGTAAGTGTGTGTATGTATGTGTGTGTGTCTGTTTGGCTTGCATAGATAAGAACACGACCGAGGCAAGAAGGCCCTGCCTATCGTCAGAGGCGTCTAATAGGTAGGAGTCGAGAGGTGAAGAGTGTATGTGTGTGTGTGCGTGTGTACGTGTGTGTGTGCGTGTGTGAGTATGTGTGTGTGTCCGTTCGGCTTGCAGAGATAAAAAAACGGCCGAGGCAAGAGGGCCCTGCCTGTCGTAAGAGGCGACTAATAGGTAGGAATCGAGAGGTGAAGAATATATGTGTGTGTGCGTGTGTGCGTGTTTGTGTGTGTGTGAGTGTATGTGTGTGTGCGTGTGTACGTGCGTGTGTGCGTGCGTGTGTGCGTGTGTGTGTGTGAGTGTGTGTGTGTATGTGTGTGTGTGTGTCCCTTCGCTCGCAGAGATGAGAAAACAGCGGTGGCAAGAAGACCATGCCTGTCGTAAGAGGCGACTAATGGATAGGAGTCGAGAGGTAGAGAGTGTGTGCGTGTGCGTGTGCGTATGTGTGTGTGTGAGTGTGTGTGTCCGTTCGGCTTGCAGAGATAAGAACACGGCCGTGGCAAGAACTCCCTGCCTATCGTAAGAGGAGAATATTGGGTAGAAGTCGAGAGGTGAAGAGTGTATGTGTGTGTGTGCGTTTGTGCGTGCCTGTGTGAGTGTGTGTGTGTATGTGTGTGAGTCAGTGTGTGTGTTTCCGGTCGGCTCGCAGATATGAGAACACGGCCGTGGCAAGAAGGCCCTGCCTGTCGTAAGAGACGACTAATGGGTAGGAGTCGAGAGGTGAAGAGTGTATGTGTGTGTGTGTGTGCGTGTGTGGGTGTGTGTGCGTGTGTAAGTGTGTGTGAATGTGTGTGTGTGTGTCTGTTTGGCTTGCAGAGATAAGAATACGGCCGAGGCAAGAAGGCCCTGCCTCTTGTAAGGGGCGACTAATAAGTAGGAGTCGAGAGGTGAAGAGTGTATGTGTGTGTGTGCCTGTGTGCGTGTGTTTGTATGTGTGTGTGTGCGTGTGTGTGTGTGTGTCCGTTCGGCTTTCAGAGATAAAAATACGGCCGAGGCAAGAAGGATATGCCTCTTGTAAGGGGCGACTAATAAGTAGGAGTCGGGAGGTGAAGAGTGTATGTGTGTGTGTGTGCGTTTGTGCGTGTGTGCGTGTGTATGTGCGTGTGTGAGTATGTGTGTGTGTTAGTTCGGCTTGCAGAAATAAGAACACGACCGAGGCAAAAAGGCCCTGCCTATCGTAAGAGGCGACTAATGGGTAGGAGTCGAGAGGTGAAGAGTGTATGTGTGTGTGTGCCTGTGTGCGTGTGTTTGTATGTGTGTGTGTGCGTGTGTGTGTGTGTCCGTTCGGCTTGCAGAGATAAAAATACGGCCGAGGCAAGAAGGATCTGCCTCTTGTAAGGGGCGACTAATAAGTAGGAGTCGGAAGGTGAAGAGTGTATGTGTGTGTGTGCGTTTGTGCGTGTGTGCGTGTGTATGTGCGTCTGTGAGTATGTGTGTGTGTTAGTTCGGCTTGCAGAAATAAGAACACGACCGAGGCAAAAAGGCCCTGCCTATCGTAAGAGGCGACTAATGGGTAGGAGTCGAGAGATGAAGAGTGTACGTGTGTGTGCGTGTGTTCGTTTGTGTGTACGTGTGTATGTGTTTGTGCGTGTGTAAGTGTGTGTGTGTGTATGGGTGTGTGTATGTACGTTCGACTTGCATAGATAAGAATACGGCCGTGGCAAAAAGGCCATGCTTGCTGTAAGGAGCGACTAATTGGTAGGAGTCGAGAGATAAAGAGTGTATGTGTGTGTGTTTATTCCTGTGTGTGTGCGTGTGTAGGTGTGTGTGTGTATGTATGTGTGTGTCCGTTCGGCTCACAGAGATAAGAACTCGGCTGTGGCAAGAAGTTCCTGCCTGTCGTAAGATGCGACTAATGGGTAGGAGTCGAGAGGTGAAGAGTGTATGTGTGTGTGCGTGTGTGCGTGTGTGTGTGCGTGTGTGAGTACAGTAAAACCTCCCTTAACCGAAACCTTTTTAACCGAAACATCGTTTAACCGAAACGGCTGACAGTTTCAATAATTTCGTCAATAAAAAGTAAATGTTTGTCGCAAAACGTAAACAATTCCGTTAATTTCACTCACCAATTGATGTCTATGTGTATTGGGAAATCACAAAACCCAAGAGCTCTAAAAGATATTTCCGAAAAGGCATTTTAAGGTATAGAAGCCAAAAAAGTTCATGGATGTCGACCACTTTATTTTTAGAATGGTTTGAAAATGAATTCGTCTCAAGTGTAAAATCCTTTTTAAAATCAAAAAACCTTCTCATCAAAGCATTGTTGCTTGTTGACAATGCGCCCTCACCCTCAAAATCTACAAAATGGTGACAATTGTCAGATTTTTGCCACCGAATGTCACAAGCTTAATCCAGCCGTTACACCAGGGAGTCATAGTCAACTCTTTAACAATAAAACATTTTTATTGGTGAGCTGAGTCGTGGGCCAAGATCAAATCTTCAACTTTGGAAAAATGCTGGAACAAACTTTTTGATAAGATTTTGATTGACGATCCTGAAGAAGAAAATGGTAAGAAAACGACAGAAGAAATTAAACCTTTCATTAAAAATTTGCCGGGACATGACGAAATTAACTAAGAAGAGATACGTGACTGGTTAGCAGCTGATGACTCAGAACGTGAATTCATCGACCAGGACATCATTGATATGGTTCTTTATCAAGACAACCTGAGCATATCAGATGACGAAGATGACGACCCAAGAGGCAACAGGCAGCACAAGACCGTCGACGAGATTTTCAATGCTTTAGAGGAAAGAATTTTATACAGTAGGCCTAATTAGTTAGGGACACGACTAGATTCTTAATTTTTGCTGCCATTACATAAAGTTTTGTCCTTTTCAGATTGCTTTACGTTTCGTCGAACAATCGAATGAGGCAAACTCATGACGTTCTGCAAATTAACGATGGAGGGAGAGAGAAACATCGTTGTCAAACGAAAACGCAAAAAAATAGCAGATTTTTTTAAAAAAGCATGTTAAACTTGTTCATTTTCCTTAATTGTATTACTTTATTTTGGATTTACTTATTAGAAAACATTACGAAATCTACTCATAGTATTTTTTAATACTTATACTTTGATCAAGAATTTTATGAAAAACAATGTTATTTTTAACCGAAATTCTTGTTATCCGAAACGGCCTCCCCCCCAATTATTTCGGTTAACGGAGGTTTTACTTTATGTGTGTGTGTCCGTTCGGCTCGCAGAGATTAGAATACGGCCGAGGTAATAAGTCCATGCCTGTCGTAAGAGGCGACTAATGGGTACTAGTCGAGAGGTGAAGAGTGTATTTGTGTGTGTGTGTGCGTGTGTGCGTGTGTGTGTGAGTGTGTGCGTGTGTGTGTGTGAGTGTGTGTGTGTGTCCGTTCGGCTTGCAGAGATAAGAACACGGCCGTGGCAAGAAGTCCCTGCCTGTCGTAAGAGGCGACTAATGAATAGGAGTCGAGAGGTGAAGAGTGTATGTGTGTGTGTGTGTGTGCGTGTGTTTGTGCGTGTGTGAGTGTGTGTATATATGTGTGTGTGTCCGTTTGGCTTGCAGAGATAAGAATACGGCCGAGGCAAGAAGGCCCTGCCTGTCGTAAGAGAAGAATATTGGGTAGGAGTCGAGAGGTGAAGAGTGTATGTATGTCTGTGCGTGTGTGCGTGCGTGTGTGAGTGTGTGTGTGTATGTGTGTGTGTTACTGTGTGTGTGTCCGGTCGGCTCACAGAGATGAGAGCACGGCCGTGGCAAGAAGGCCCTGCCTGTCGTAAGAGGCAACTAATGGGTAGGAGTCGAGAGGTGAAGAGTGTATGTGTGTGTGTGTGCCTGTGTGCGTGTGTTTGTATGTGTGTGTGTGCGGGTGTGTGTGTGTCCGTTCGGCTTGCAGAGATAAAAATACGGCCGAGGCAAGAAGGATCTGCCTCTTGTAAGGGGCGACTAATAAGTAGGAGTCGGGAGGGGAAGAGTGTATGTGTGTGTGCGTTTGTGCGTGTGTGCGTGTGTATGTGTGTGAGTATGTGTGTGTGTTAGTTCGGCTTGCAGAAATAAGAACACGACCGAGGCAAAAAGGCCCTGCCTATCGTAAGAGGCGACTAATGGGTAGGAGTCGAGAGGTGAAGAGTGTATGTGTGTGTGCCGGTGTGCGTGTGTTTGTATGTGTGTGTGTGCGTGTGTGTGTGTGTGTCCGTTCGGCTTGCAGAGATAAAAATACGTCCGTCGCAAGAAGGCCCTGCCTGTCGTAAGAGGCGACTAATGGGTAGGAGTCGAGAGGTGAAGAGTGTATGTGTGTGTGTGTGTGTGCGTGTGTGCGTGTGTGTGCGTGTGTGAGTGTGTGTGTGTGTGTGTCCGTGAGGCTTGCAAAGATAAGAATACGGCCAAGGCAAGAAGACCCTGCCTGTTGTAAGGGGCGACTAATAGGTAGGAGTCAAGAGGTGAAGAGTGTATGTGTGTGTGTGCGTGTGTGTGTGTGTGCGTGTGTGAGTATGTGTGTGGGTCCGTTCGGCTTGCAGAGATAAGAATACGTCCGTCGCAAGAAGTCCCTGATGTCGTAAGAGGCGACTAATGGGTAGAAGTCGAGAGGTTAAGAGTATATTTGTGTGTGTGTGAGTGTGTGTGTGTCCGTTTGGCCCGCAGACATAAGAATACGTCCGTGGCAAGAAGGCCCTGCCTGTCTTAAGAGGCGACTAATGGATAGGAGACGAGAGGTGAAGTGTGTGTGTGTGTGCGTACGCGTGTGCGTGTGTGCGTGTGTGTGTGTAAGAGTGTGAGTCCGTTCGGCTCGCAGAGATAAGAACACGACCGAGGCAAAAAGGCCCTGCCTATCGTAAGAGGCGACTAATGGGTAGGAGTCGAGAGATGAAGAGTGTACGTGTGTGTGCGTGTGTTCGTTTGTGTGTACGTGTGTATGTGTTTGTGCGTGTGTAAGTGTGTGTGTGTGTATGGGTGTGTGTATGTACGTTCGACTTGCATAGATAAGAATACGGCCGTGGCAAAAAGGCCATGCTTGCTGTAAGGAGCGACTAATTGGTAGGAGTCGAGAGATAAAGAGTGTATGTGTGTGTGTTTATTCCTGTGTGTGTGCGTGTGTAGGTGTGTGTGTGTATGTATGTGTGTGTCCGTTCGGCTCACAGAGATAAGAACTCGGCTGTGGCAAGAAGTTCCTGCCTGTCGTAAGATGCGACTAATGGGTAGGAGTCGAGAGGTGAAGAGTGTATGTGTGTGTGCGTGTGTGCGTGTGTGTGTGCGTGTGTGAGTACAGTAAAACCTCCCTTAACCGAAACCTTTTTAACCGAAACATCGTTTAACCGAAACGGCTGACAGTTTCAATAATTTCGTCAATAAAAAGTAAATGTTTGTCGCAAAACGTAAACAATTCCGTTAATTTCACTCACCAATTGATGTCTATGTGTATTGGGAAATCACAAAACCCAAGAGCTCTAAAAGATATTTCCGAAAAGGCATTTTAAGGTATAGAAGCCAAAAAAGTTCATGGATGTCGACCACTTTATTTTTAGAATGGTTTGAAAATGAATTCGTCTCAAGTGTAAAATCCTTTTTAAAATCAAAAAACCTTCTCATCAAAGCATTGTTGCTTGTTGACAATGCGCCCTCACCCTCAAAATCTACAAAATGGTGACAATTGTCAGATTTTTGCCACCGAATGTCACAAGCTTAATCCAGCCGTTACACCAGGGAGTCATAGTCAACTCTTTAACAATAAAACATTTTTATTGGTGAGCTGAGTCGTGGGCCAAGATCAAATCTTCAACTTTGGAAAAATGCTGGAACAAACTTTTTGATAAGATTTTGATTGACGATCCTGAAGAAGAACATGGTAAGAAAACGACAGAAGAAATTAAACCTTTCATTAAAAATTTGCCGGGACATGACGAAATTAACTAAGAAGAGATACGTGACTGGTTAGCAGCTGATGACTCAGAACGTGAATTCATCGACCAGGACATCATTGATATGGTTCTTTATCAAGACAACCTGAGCATATCAGATGACGAAGATGACGACCCAAGAGGCAACAGGCAGCACAAGACCGTCGACGAGATTTTCAATGCTTTAGAGGAAAGAATTTTATACAGTAGGCCTAATTAGTTAGGGACACGACTAGATTCTTAATTTTTGCTGCCATTACATAAAGTTTTGTCCTTTTCAGATTGCTTTACGTTTCGTCGAACAATCGAATGAGGCAAACTCATGACGTTCTGCAAATTAACGATGGAGGGAGAGAGAAACATCGTTGTCAAACGAAAACGCAAAAAAATAGCAGATTTTTTTAAAAAAGCATGTTAAACTTGTTCATTTTCCTTAATTGTATTACTTTATTTTGGATTTACTTATTAGAAAACATTACGAAATCTACTCATAGTATTTTTTAATACTTATACTTTGATCAAGAATTTTATGAAAAACAATGTTATTTTTAACCGAAATTCTTGTTATCCGAAACGGCCTCCCCCCCAATTATTTCGGTTAACGGAGGTTTTACTTTATGTGTGTGTGTCCGTTCGGCTCGCAGAGATTAGAATACGGCCGAGGTAATAAGTCCATGCCTGTCGTAAGAGGCGACTAATGGGTACTAGTCGAGAGGTGAAGAGTGTATTTGTGTGTGTGTGTGCGTGTGTGCGTGTGTGTGTGAGTGTGTGCGTGTGTGTGTGTGAGTGTGTGTGTGTGTCCGTTCGGCTTGCAGAGATAAGAACACGGCCGTGGCAAGAAGTCCCTGCCTGTCGTAAGAGGCGACTAATGAATAGGAGTCGAGAGGTGAAGAGTGTATGTGTGTGTGTGTGTGTGCGTGTGTTTGTGCGTGTGTGAGTGTGTGTATATATGTGTGTGTGTCCGTTTGGCTTGCAGAGATAAGAATACGGCCGAGGCAAGAAGGCCCTGCCTGTCGTAAGAGAAGAATATTGGGTAGGAGTCGAGAGGTGAAGAGTGTATGTATGTCTGTGCGTGTGTGCGTGCGTGTGTGAGTGTGTGTGTGTATGTGTGTGTGTTACTGTGTGTGTGTCCGGTCGGCTCACAGAGATGAGAGCACGGCCGTGGCAAGAAGGCCCTGCCTGTCGTAAGAGGCAACTAATGGGTAGGAGTCGAGAGGTGAAGAGTGTATGTGTGTGTGTGTGCCTGTGTGCGTGTGTTTGTATGTGTGTGTGTGCGGGTGTGTGTGTGTCCGTTCGGCTTGCAGAGATAAAAATACGGCCGAGGCAAGAAGGATCTGCCTCTTGTAAGGGGCGACTAATAAGTAGGAGTCGGGAGGGGAAGAGTGTATGTGTGTGTGCGTTTGTGCGTGTGTGCGTGTGTATGTGTGTGAGTATGTGTGTGTGTTAGTTCGGCTTGCAGAAATAAGAACACGACCGAGGCAAAAAGGCCCTGCCTATCGTAAGAGGCGACTAATGGGTAGGAGTCGAGAGGTGAAGAGTGTATGTGTGTGTGCCGGTGTGCGTGTGTTTGTATGTGTGTGTGTGCGTGTGTGTGTGTGTGTCCGTTCGGCTTGCAGAGATAAAAATACGTCCGTCGCAAGAAGGCCCTGCCTGTCGTAAGAGGCGACTAATGGGTAGGAGTCGAGAGGTGAAGAGTGTATGTGTGTGTGTGTGTGTGCGTGTGTGCGTGTGTGTGCGTGTGTGAGTGTGTGTGTGTGTGTGTCCGTGAGGCTTGCAAAGATAAGAATACGGCCAAGGCAAGAAGACCCTGCCTGTTGTAAGGGGCGACTAATAGGTAGGAGTCAAGAGGTGAAGAGTGTATGTGTGTGTGTGCGTGTGTGTGTGTGTGCGTGTGTGAGTATGTGTGTGGGTCCGTTCGGCTTGCAGAGATAAGAATACGTCCGTCGCAAGAAGTCCCTGATGTCGTAAGAGGCGACTAATGGGTAGAAGTCGAGAGGTTAAGAGTATATTTGTGTGTGTGTGAGTGTGTGTGTGTCCGTTTGGCCCGCAGACATAAGAATACGTCCGTGGCAAGAAGGCCCTGCCTGTCTTAAGAGGCGACTAATGGATAGGAGACGAGAGGTGAAGTGTGTGTGTGTGTGCGTACGCGTGTGCGTGTGTGCGTGTGTGTGTGTAAGAGTGTGAGTCCGTTCGGCTCGCAGAGATAAGAACACGGCCGTGGCAAGAAGTCCCTGAATGTCGTAAGAGGCGACTAATGGGTAGGAGTCGAGAGGTGAAGCGTGTATGTGTGTGTGTGTGTGTGTGTGTGTGTGTGCAAGTGTGTGTGTGTGTCCGTTCGGCTCGCAGAGATAAGAATACGTCCGTGGCAAGAAGGCCCTGCCTGTCTTAAGAGGGGACTAATGGATGGGTGTCGAGAGGTGAAGAGGGTATGTGTGTGTGTGCGTGTGTGCGTGTGTGTGCATGTGTAAGTGTGTGTGTATGTGTGTGTGTGTGTGTGTGTGTGTGTTTGGCTTGCAGAGATTAGAATACGGCCGAGGCAAGAAGGCCCTGCCTCTTGTAATGGGCGACCAATAAGTAGGAGTCGAGAGGTGAAGAGTGTATGTGTGTGTGCGTGTGTGTGTGTGTATGCGTGTGTGAGTATGTGTGTGTGTTAGTTCGGCTTGCAGAGATAAGAACACGGCCGTGGCAAGAAGGCCCTGCCTGTCGTAAGAGGCGACTAACCGGTAGGAGTCAAGAGGTAAAGAGTGTATGTGTGTGTGTGCGTGTGTGCGTGTGTGTGCGTGTGTGAGTATGTGTGTGTTAGTTCGGCTCGCAGAGATAAGAACACGGCCCTATCAAGAAGTCCCTGAATGTCGTAAGAGGCGACTAATGGGTAGGAGTCGAGAGGTGAAGCGTGTATGTGTGTGTGTGTGTGTGTGTGCAAGTGTGTGTGTGTGTCCGTTCGGATCGCAGAGATAAGAATACGTCCGTGGCAAGAAGGCCCTGCCTGTCTTAAGAGGCGACTAATGGATGGGAGTCGAGAGGTGAAGAGTGTATGTGTGTGTGCATGTGTAACTGTGTATGCGTGTGTGAGTATGTGTGTGTTAGTTCGGCTCGCAGAGATAAGAACACGGCCCTATCAAGAAGTCCCTGAATGTCGTAAGAGGCGACTAATGGGTAGGAGTCGAGAGGTGAAGCGTGTATGTGTGTGTGTGTGTGTGTGTGCAAGTGTGTGTGTGTGTCCGTTCGGATCGCAGAGATAAGAATACGTCCGTGGCAAGAAGGCCCTGCCTGTCTTAAGAGGCGACTAATGGATGGGAGTCGAGAGGTGAAGAGTGTATGTGTGTGTGCATGTGTAAGTGTGTGTGTATATGTGTGTGTGTGTGTGTGTTTGGCTTGCAGAGATTAGAATACGGCCGAGGCAAGAAGGCCCTGCCTCTTGTAATGTGCGACTAATAAGTAGGAGTCGAGAGGTGAGGAGTGTATGTATGTGTGCGTGTGTGCGTGTGTGTGCGTGTGTGAGTATGTGTGTGTGTTAGTTCGGCTTGCAGAGATAAGAACACGGCCGTGGCAAGAAGGCCCTGCCTATCGTAAGAGGCGACTAATAGGTAGGAGTCGAGAGGTGAAGAGTGTATGTGTGTGTGTGTGCGTGTGTGCGTGTGTGTGTGCGTGTGTGAGTATGTGTGCGTGTGTGAGTATGTGTGCGTGTCCGTTCGGCTTGCAGAGATAAGAACACGGCCGAGGCAAGAAGGCCCTGCCTGTCGTTAGAGGCGACTAATAGGTAGGAGTCGAGCGGTGAAGAATGTATGTGTGTGTGCGTGTGTGCGTGTTTGTGTATGTGTGAGTGTATGTGTGTGTGCGTGTGTGCGTGCGTGTGTGTTTGTGTTTGTCAGTGTGTGTGTGTGTATGTGTGTGTGTCCCTTCGTCTCGCAGAGATAAGAAAACAGCCGTGGCAAGAAGGCCATGCAAATCGTACGGGGCGACTAATGGGTAGAAGTCGAGAGGTGAAGAGTGGGCGACTAATAAGTAGGAGTCGAGAGATGAAGAGTTTATGTGTGTGTGCGTTTGTGCGTGTGAGTGTGCGTGTGTGAGTATGTGTGTGTGTTAGTTCGGCTTGCAGAGATAAGAACACGACCGAGGCAAGAAGGCCCTGCCTATCGTAAGAGGCGACTAATAGGTAGGAGTCGAGAGGTGAAGAGTGTATGTGTGTGTGTGCGTGTGTACGTGTGTGTGTGCGTGTGTGAGTTTGTGTGTGTGTCCGTTCGGCTTGCAGAGATAAGAACACGGCCGAGGCAAGAAGGCCCTGCCTGTCGTAAGAGGCGACTAATAGGTAGGAGTCGAGAGGTGAAGAATGTATGTGTGTGTGCGTGTGTGCGTGTTTGTGTGTGTGTGAGTGTATGTGTGTGTGCGTGTGTACGTGCGTGTGTGCGTGTGTGTGTGTGAGTGTGTGTGTGTGAGTATGTGTGTGTGTTAGTTCGGCTTGCAGAGATAAGAACACGACCGAGGCAAGAAGGCCCTGCCTATCGTAAGAGGCGACTAATAGGTAGGAGTGGAGAGGTAAAGAGTTTATGTGTGTGTGCGTTTGTGCGTGTGAGTGTGCGTGTGTGAGTATGTGTGTGTGTTAGTTCGGCTTGCAGAGCTAAGAACACGACCGAGGCAAGAAGGCCCTGCCTATCGTAAGAGGCGACTAATAGGTAGGAGTCGAGAGATGAAGAGTGTATGTGTGTGTGCGCGTGTGTACGTGTGTGTGTGCGTGTGTGAGTATGTGTGTGTGTCCATTCAACTTGCAGAGATAAGAACACGGCCGAGGCAAGAAGGCCCTGCCTGTCGTAAGAGGCGACTAATGAATAGGAGTCAAGAGGTGAAGATTGTATGTGTGCGTGCGTGTGTGCGTGTGTGTGTGTGTGAGTGTGTGTGTGTATGTATGTGTGTGTCCGTTCGGCTCGCAGAGATTAGAATACGGCCGAGGCAATAAGTCCATGCCTGTCGTAAGAGGCGACTAATGGGTAGGAGTCGAGAGGTGAAGAGTGTATTTGTGTGTGTGTGTGTGTGCGTCTGTGCGTGTGTGTGTGAGTGTGTGCGTGTGTGTGTGAGTGTGTGTGTGTCCGTTCGGCTTGCAGAGATAAGAACACGGCCGTGGCAAGAAGTCCCTGCCTGTCGTAAGAGGCGACTAATGAATAGGAGTCGAGAGGTGAAGAGTGTATGTGTGTGTGTGTGTGCGTGTGTTTGTGCGTGTGTGAGTGTGTGTATATGTGTGTGTGTCCGTTTGGCTTGCAGAGATAAGAATACGGCCGAGGCAAGAAGGCCCTGCCTGTCGTAAGAGGCGACTAATGGGTAGGAGTCGAGAGGTGAAGAGTGTATGTGTGTATGTGTGTGTGTGTGTGCGTGTGTGTGCGTGTGTAAGTGTGTGTGTGTATGTGTGTGTGTGTCTGTTTGGCTTGCAGAGATAAGAATACGGCCGAGGCATGAAGGCCATGCTTGCTGTAAGGAGCGACTAATGGGTAGGAGTCGAGAGATAAAGAGTGTACGTGTGTGTGTGTGTGTTCGTTTGTGTGTACGTGTGTATGTGTTTGTGCGTGTGTAAGTGTGTGTGTGGGTGTATGGGTGTGTGTGTCCGTTCGGCTTGCATAGATAAGAACACGACCGAGGCAAGAAGGCCCTGCCTATCGTAATGGGCGGCTAATAGGTAGGAGTCGAGAGGTGAAGAGTGTATGTGTGTGTTTGCGTGTGTGCGTGCGTGTGTGAGTGTGTGTGTGTATGTGTGTGTGTAAGTGTGTGTGTGTCCGGTCGGCTCACAGAGATGAGAGCACGGCCGTGGCAAGAAGGCCCTGCCTGTCGTAAGAGGCGACTAATGGGTAGGAGTCGAGAGGTGAAGAGTGTATGTGTGTGTGTGTGTGCGTGTGTGCGTGTGTGTGCGTGTGTAAGTGTGTGTATGTATGTGTGTGTGTCTGTTTGGCTTGCATAGATAAGAACACGACCGAGGCAAGAAGGCCCTGCCTATCGTCAGAGGCGTCTAATAGGTAGGAGTCGAGAGGTGAAGAGTGTATGTGTGTGTGTGCGTGTGTACGTGTGTGTGTGCGTGTGTGAGTATGTGTGTGTGTCCGTTCGGCTTGCAGAGATAAAAAAACGGCCGAGGCAAGAGGGCCCTGCCTGTCGTAAGAGGCGACTAATAGGTAGGAATCGAGAGGTGAAGAATATATGTGTGTGTGCGTGTGTGCGTGTTTGTGTGTGTGTGAGTGTATGTGTGTGTGCGTGTGTACGTGCGTGTGTGCGTGCGTGTGTGCGTGTGTGTGTGTGAGTGTGTGTGTGTATGTGTGTGTGTCCCTTCGCTCGCAGAGATGAGAAAACAGCGGTGGCAAGAAGACCATGCCTGTCGTAAGAGGCGACTAATGGATAGGAGTCGAGAGGTAGAGAGTGTGTGCGTGTGCGTGTGCGTATGTGTGTGTGTGAGTGTGTGTGTCCGTTCGGCTTGCAGAGATAAGAACACGGCCGTGGCAAGAACTCCCTGCCTATCGTAAGAGGAGAATATTGGGTAGAAGTCGAGAGGTGAAGAGTGTATGTGTGTGTGTGCGTTTGTGCGTGCCTGTGTGAGTGTGTGTGTGTATGTGTGTGAGTCAGTGTGTGTGTTTCCGGTCGGCTCGCAGATATGAGAACACGGCCGTGGCAAGAAGGCCCTGCCTGTCGTAAGAGACGACTAATGGGTAGGAGTCGAGAGGTGAAGAGTGTATGTGTGTGTGTGTGCGTGTGTGGGTGTGTGTGCGTGTGTAAGTGTGTGTGAATGTGTGTGTGTGTGTCTGTTTGGCTTGCAGAGATAAGAATACGGCCGAGGCAAGAAGGCCCTGCCTCTTGTAAGGGGCGACTAATAAGTAGGAGTCGAGAGGTGAAGAGTGTATGTGTGTGTGTGCCTGTGTGCGTGTGTTTGTATGTGTGTGTGTGCGTGTGTGTGTGTGTGTGTGTCCGTTCGGCTTGCAGAGATAAAAATACGGCCGAGGCAAGAAGGATCTGCCTCTTGTAAGGGGCGACTAATAAGTAGGAGTCGGGAGGTGAAGAGTGTATGTGTGTGTGTGTGCGTTTGTGCGTGTGTGCGTGTGTATGTGCGTGTGTGAGTATGTGTGTGTGTTAGTTCGGCTTGCAGAAATAAGAACACGACCGAGGCAAAAAGGCCCTGCCTATCGTAAGAGGCGACTAATGGGTAGGAGTCGAGAGGTGAAGAGTGTATGTGTGTGTGTGCCTGTGTGCGTGTGTTTGTATGTGTGTGTGTGCGTGTGTGTGTGTGTCCGTTCGGCTTGCAGAGATAAAAATACGGCCGAGGCAAGAAGGATCTGCCTCTTGTAAGGGGCGACTAATAAGTAGGAGTCGGAAGGTGAAGAGTGTATGTGTGTGTGTGCGTTTGTGCGTGTGTGCGTGTGTATGTGCGTCTGTGAGTATGTGTGTGTGTTAGTTCGGCTTGCAGAAATAAGAACACGACCGAGGCAAAAAGGCCCTGCCTATCGTAAGAGGCGACTAATGGGTAGGAGTCGAGAGATGAAGAGTGTACGTGTGTGTGCGTGTGTTCGTTTGTGTGTACGTGTGTATGTGTTTGTGCGTGTGTAAGTGTGTGTGTGTGTATGGGTGTGTGTATGTACGTTCGACTTGCATAGATAAGAATACGGCCGTGGCAAGAAGGCCATGCTTGCTGTAAGGAGCGACTAATTGGTAGGAGTCGAGAGATAAAGAGTGTATGTGTGTGTGTTTATTCCTGTGTGTGTGCGTGTGTAGGTGTGTGTGTGTATGTATGTGTGTGTCCGTTCGGCTCACAGAGATAAGAACTCGGCTGTGGCAAGAAGTTCCTGCCTGTCGTAAGATGCGACTAATGGGTAGGAGTCGAGAGGTGAAGAGTGTATGTGTGTGTGCGTGTGTGCGTGTGTGTGTGCGTGTGTGAGTACAGTAAAACCTCCCTTAACCGAAACCTTTTTAACCGAAACATCGTTTAACCGAAACGGCTGACAGTTTCAATAATTTCGTCAATAAAAAGTAAATGTTTGTCGCAAAACGTAAACAATTCCGTTAATTTCACTCACCAATTGATGTCTATGTGTATTGGGAAATCACAAAACCCAAGAGCTCTAAAAGATATTTCCGAAAAGGCATTTTAAGGTATAGAAGCCAAAAAAGTTCATGGATGTCGACCACTTTATTTTTAGAATGGTTTGAAAATGAATTCGTCTCAAGTGTAAAATCCTTTTTAAAATCAAAAAACCTTCTCATCAAAGCATTGTTGCTTGTTGACAATGCGCCCTCACCCTCAAAATCTACAAAATGGTGACAATTGTCAGATTTTTGCCACCGAATGTCACAAGCTTAATCCAGCCGTTACACCAGGGAGTCATAGTCAACTCTTTAACAATAAAACATTTTTATTGGTGAGCTGAGTCGTGGGCCAAGATCAAATCTTCAACTTTGGAAAAATGCTGGAACAAACTTTTTGATAAGATTTTGATTGACGATCCTGAAGAAGAAAATGGTAAGAAAACGACAGAAGAAATTAAACCTTTCATTAAAAATTTGCCGGGACATGACGAAATTAACTAAGAAGAGATACGTGACTGGTTAGCAGCTGATGACTCAGAACGTGAATTCATCGACCAGGACATCATTGATATGGTTCTTTATCAAGACAACCTGAGCATATCAGATGACGAAGATGACGACCCAAGAGGCAACAGGCAGCACAAGACCGTCGACGAGATTTTCAATGCTTTAGAGGAAAGAATTTTATACAGTAGGCCTAATTAGTTAGGGACACGACTAGATTCTTAATTTTTGCTGCCATTACATAAAGTTTTGTCCTTTTCAGATTGCTTTACGTTTCGTCGAACAATCGAATGAGGCAAACTCATGACGTTCTGCAAATTAACGATGGAGGGAGAGAGAAACATCGTTGTCAAACGAAAACGCAAAAAAATAGCAGATTTTTTTAAAAAAGCATGTTAAACTTGTTCATTTTCCTTAATTGTATTACTTTATTTTGGATTTACTTATTAGAAAACATTACGAAATCTACTCATAGTATTTTTTAATACTTATACTTTGATCAAGAATTTTATGAAAAACAATGTTATTTTTAACCGAAATTCTTGTTATCCGAAACGGCCTCCCCCCCAATTATTTCGGTTAACGCAGGTTTTACTTTATGTGTGTGTGTCCGTTCGGCTCGCAGAGATTAGAATACGGCCGAGGTAATAAGTCCATGCCTGTCGTAAGAGGCGACTAATGGGTACTAGTCGAGAGGTGAAGAGTGTATTTGTGTGTGTGTGTCCGTTCGGCTTGCAGAGATAAGAACACGGCCGTGGCAAGAAGTCCCTGCCTGTCGTAAGAGGCGACTAATGAATAGGAGTCGAGAGGTGAAGAGTGTATGTGTGTGTGTGTGTGCGTGTGTTTGTGCGTGTGTGAGTGTGTGTATATATGTGTGTGTGTCCGTTTGGCTTGCAGAGATAAGAATACGGCCGAGGCAAGAAGGCCCTGCCTGTCGTAAGAGAAGAATATTGGGTAGGAGTCGAGAGGTGAAGAGTGTATGTATGTCTGTGCGTGTGTGCGTGCGTGTGTGAGTGTGTGTGTGTATGTGTGTGTGTTACTGTGTGTGTGTCCGGTCGGCTCACAGAGATGAGAGCACGGCCGTGGCAAGAAGGCCCTGCCTGTCGTAAGAGGCAACTAATGGGTAGGAGTCGAGAGGTGAAGAGTGTATGTGTGTGTGTGTGCCTGTGTGCGTGTGTTTGTATGTGTGTGTGTGCGGGTGTGTGTGTGTCCGTTCGGCTTGCAGAGATAAAAATACGGCCGAGGCAAGAAGGATCTGCCTCTTGTAAGGGGCGACTAATAAGTAGGAGTCGGGAGGTGAAGAGTGTATGTGTGTGTACGTTTGTGCGTGTGTGCGTGTGTATGTGTGTGAGTATGTGTGTGTGTTAGTTCGGCTTGCAGAAATAAGAACACGACCGAGGCAAAAAGGCCCTGCCTATCGTAAGAGGCGACTAATGGGTAGGAGTCGAGAGGTGAAGAGTGTATGTGTGTGTGCCGGTGTGCGTGTGTTTGTATGTGTGTGTGTGCGTGTGTGTGTGTGTGTCCGTTCGGCTTGCAGAGATAAAAATACGTCCGTCGCAAGAAGGCCCTGCCTGTCGTAAGAGGCGACTAATGGGTAGGAGTCGAGAGGTGAAGAGTGTATGTGTGTGTGTGTGTGCGTGTGTGCGTGTGTGTGCGTGTGTGAGTGTGTGTGTGTGTGTGTCCGTGAGGCTTGCAAAGATAAGAATACGGCCAAGGCAAGAAGACCCTGCCTGTTGTAAGGGGCGACTAATAGGTAGGAGTCAAGAGGTGAAGAGTGTATGTGTGTGTGTGCGTGTGTGTGTGTGTGCGTGTGTGAGTATGTGTGTGGGTCCGTTCGGCTTGCAGAGATAAGAATACGTCCGTCGCAAGAAGTCCCTGATGTCGTAAGAGGCGACTAATGGGTAGAAGTCGAGAGGTTAAGAGTATATTTGTGTGTGTGTGAGTGTGTGTGTGTCCGTTTGGCCCGCAGACATAAGAATACGTCCGTGGCAAGAAGGCCCTGCCTGTCTTAAGAGGCGACTAATGGATAGGAGACGAGAGGTGAAGTGTGTGTGTGTGTGCGTACGCGTGTGCGTGTGTGCGTGTGTGTGTGTAAGAGTGTGAGTCCGTTCGGCTCGCAGAGATAAGAACACGGCCGTGGCAAGAAGTCCCTGAATGTCGTAAGAGGCGACTAATGGGTAGGAGTCGAGAGGTGAAGCGTGTATGTGTGTGTGTGTGTGTGTGTGTGTGTGCAAGTGTGTGTGTGTGTCCGTTCGGCTCGCAGAGATAAGAATACGTCCGTGGCAAGAAGGCCCTGCCTGTCTTAAGAGGGGACTAATGGATGGGTGTCGAGAGGTGAAGAGGGTATGTGTGTGTGTGCGTGTGTGCGTGTGTGTGCATGTGTAAGTGTGTGTGTATGTGTGTGTGTGTGTGTGTGTTTGGCTTGCAGATATTAGAATACGGCCGAGGCAAGAAGGCCCTGCCTCTTGTAATGGGCGACCAATAAGTAGGAGTCGAGAGGTGAAGAGTGTATGTGTGTGTGCGTGTGTGCGTGTGTATGCGTGTGTGAGTATGTGTGTGTGTTAGTTCGGCTTGCAGAGATAAGAACACGGCCGTGGCAAGAAGGCCCTGCCTGTCGTAAGAGGCGACTAACCGGTAGGAGTCGAGAGGTAAAGAGTGTATGTGTGTGTGTGTGCGTGTGTGCGTGTGTGTGCGTGTGTAAGCGTGTGTGTATGTGTGTGTGTCTGTTTGGCTTGCAGAGATGAGAATACGGCCGAGGCAAGAAGGCCCTGCCTCTTGTAATGGGCGACTAATAAGTAGGAGTCGAGAGGTGAAGAGTGTATGTGTGTGTGTGCGTGTGTGCGTGTGTATGCGTGTGTGAGTATGTGTGTGTTAGTTCGGCTCGCAGAGATAAGAACACGGCCCTATCAAGAAGTCCCTGAATGTCGTAAGAGGCGACTAATGGGTAGGAGTCGAGAGGTGAAGCGTGTATGTGTGTGTGTGTGTGTGCAAGTGTGTGTGTGTGTCCGTTCGGATCGCAGAGATAAGAATACGTCCGTGGCAAGAAGGCCCTGCCTGTCTTAAGAGGCGACTAATGGATGGGAGTCGAGAGGTGAAGAGTGTATGTGTGTGTGCATGTGTAAGTGTGTGTGTATATGTGTGTGTGTGTGTGTGTGTTTGGCTTGCAGAGATTAGAATACGGCCGAGGCAAGAAGGCCCTGCCTCTTGTAATGTGCGACTAATAAGTAGGAGTCGAGGGGTGAGGAGTGTATGTATGTGTGCGTGTGTGCGTGTGTGTGCGTGTGTGAGTATGTGTGTGTGTTAGTTCGGCTTGCAGAGATAAGAACACGGCCGAGGCAAGAAGGCCCTGCCTGTCGTTAGAGGCGACTAATAGGTAGGAGTCGAGCGGTGAAGAATGTATGTGTGTGTGCGTGTGTGCGTGTTTGTGTATGTGTGAGTGTATGTGTGTGTGCGTGTGTGCGTGCGTGTGTGTTTGTGTTTGTCAGTGTGTGTGCCAAATTAACGATGGAGGGAGAGAGAAACATCGTTGTCAAACGAAAACGCAAAAAAATAGCAGATTTTTTTAAAAAAGCATGTTAAACTTGTTCATTTTCCTTAATTGTATTACTTTATTTTGGATTTACTTATTAGAAAACATTACGAAATCTACTCATAGTATTTTTTAATACTTATACTTTGATCAAGAATTTTATGAAAAACAATGTTATTTTTAACCGAAATTCTTGTTATCCGAAACGGCCTCCCCCCCAATTATTTCGGTTAACGCAGGTTTTACTTTATGTGTGTGTGTCCGTTCGGCTCGCAGAGATTAGAATACGGCCGAGGTAATAAGTCCATGCCTGTCGTAAGAGGCGACTAATGGGTACTAGTCGAGAGGTGAAGAGTGTATTTGTGTGTGTGTGTGCGTGTGTGCGTGTGTGTGTGAGTGTGTGCGTGTGTGTGTGTGAGTGTGTGTGTGTGTCCGTTCGGCTTGCAGAGATAAGAACACGGCCGTGGCAAGAAGTCCCTGCCTGTCGTAAGAGGCGACTAATGAATAGGAGTCGAGAGGTGAAGAGTGTATGTGTGTGTGTGTGTGCGTGTGTTTGTGCGTGTGTGAGTGTGTGTATATATGTGTGTGTGTCCGTTTGGCTTGCAGAGATAAGAATACGGCCGAGGCAAGAAGGCCCTGCCTGTCGTAAGAGAAGAATATTGGGTAGGAGTCGAGAGGTGAAGAGTGTATGTATGTCTGTGCGTGTGTGCGTGCGTGTGTGAGTGTGTGTGTGTATGTGTGTGTGTTACTGTGTGTGTGTCCGGTCGGCTCACAGAGATGAGAGCACGGCCGTGGCAAGAAGGCCCTGCCTGTCGTAAGAGGCAACTAATGGGTAGGAGTCGAGAGGTGAAGAGTGTATGTGTGTGTGTGTGCCTGTGTGCGTGTGTTTGTATGTGTGTGTGTGCGGGTGTGTGTGTGTCCGTTCGGCTTGCAGAGATAAAAATACGGCCGAGGCAAGAAGGATCTGCCTCTTGTAAGGGGCGACTAATAAGTAGGAGTCGGGAGGTGAAGAGTGTATGTGTGTGTACGTTTGTGCGTGTGTGCGTGTGTATGTGTGTGAGTATGTGTGTGTGTTAGTTCGGCTTGCAGAAATAAGAACACGACCGAGGCAAAAAGGCCCTGCCTATCGTAAGAGGCGACTAATGGGTAGGAGTCGAGAGGTGAAGAGTGTATGTGTGTGTGCCGGTGTGCGTGTGTTTGTATGTGTGTGTGTGCGTGTGTGTGTGTGTGTCCGTTCGGCTTGCAGAGATAAAAATACGTCCGTCGCAAGAAGGCCCTGCCTGTCGTAAGAGGCGACTAATGGGTAGGAGTCGAGAGGTGAAGAGTGTATGTGTGTGTGTGTGTGTGCGTGTGTGCGTGTGTGTGCGTGTGTGAGTGTGTGTGTGTGTGTGTCCGTGAGGCTTGCAAAGATAAGAATACGGCCAAGGCAAGAAGACCCTGCCTGTTGTAAGGGGCGACTAATAGGTAGGAGTCAAGAGGTGAAGAGTGTATGTGTGTGTGTGCGTGTGTGTGTGTGTGCGTGTGTGAGTATGTGTGTGGGTCCGTTCGGCTTGCAGAGATAAGAATACGTCCGTCGCAAGAAGTCCCTGATGTCGTAAGAGGCGACTAATGGGTAGAAGTCGAGAGGTTAAGAGTATATTTGTGTGTGTGTGAGTGTGTGTGTGTCCGTTTGGCCCGCAGACATAAGAATACGTCCGTGGCAAGAAGGCCCTGCCTGTCTTAAGAGGCGACTAATGGATAGGAGACGAGAGGTGAAGTGTGTGTGTGTGTGCGTACGCGTGTGCGTGTGTGCGTGTGTGTGTGTAAGAGTGTGAGTCCGTTCGGCTCGCAGAGATAAGAACACGGCCGTGGCAAGAAGTCCCTGAATGTCGTAAGAGGCGACTAATGGGTAGGAGTCGAGAGGTGAAGCGTGTATGTGTGTGTGTGTGTGTGTGTGTGTGTGCAAGTGTGTGTGTGTGTCCGTTCGGCTCGCAGAGATAAGAATACGTCCGTGGCAAGAAGGCCCTGCCTGTCTTAAGAGGGGACTAATGGATGGGTGTCGAGAGGTGAAGAGGGTATGTGTGTGTGTGCGTGTGTGCGTGTGTGTGCATGTGTAAGTGTGTGTGTATGTGTGTGTGTGTGTGTGTGTGTTTGGCTTGCAGAGATTAGAATACGGCCGAGGCAAGAAGGCCCTGCCTCTTGTAATGGGCGACCAATAAGTAGGAGTCGAGAGGTGAAGAGTGTATGTGTGTGTGCGTGTGTGCGTGTGTATGCGTGTGTGAGTATGTGTGTGTGTTAGTTCGGCTTGCAGAGATAAGAACACGGCCGTGGCAAGAAGGCCCTGCCTGTCGTAAGAGGCGACTAACCGGTAGGAGTCGAGAGGTAAAGAGTGTATGTGTGTGTGTGTGTGCGTGTGTGCGTGTGTGTGCGTGTGTAAGCGTGTGTGTATGTGTGTGTGTCTGTTTGGCTTGCAGAGATGAGAATACGGCCGAGGCAAGAAGGCCCTGCCTCTTGTAATGGGCGACTAATAAGTAGGAGTCGAGAGGTGAAGAGTGTATGTGTGTGTGTGCGTGTGTGCGTGTGTATGCGTGTGTGAGTATGTGTGTGTTAGTTCGGCTCGCAGAGATAAGAACACGGCCCTATCAAGAAGTCCCTGAATGTCGTAAGAGGCGACTAATGGGTAGGAGTCGAGAGGTGAAGCGTGTATGTGTGTGTGTGTGTGTGCAAGTGTGTGTGTGTGTCCGTTCGGATCGCAGAGATAAGAATACGTCCGTGGCAAGAAGGCCCTGCCTGTCTTAAGAGGCGACTAATGGATGGGAGTCGAGAGGTGAAGAGTGTATGTGTGTGTGCATGTGTAAGTGTGTGTGTATATGTGTGTGTGTGTGTTTGGCTTGCAGAGATTAGAATACGGCCGAGGCAAGAAGGCCCTGCCTCTTGTAATGTGCGACTAATAAGTAGGAGTCGAGGGGTGAGGAGTGTATGTATGCGTGCGTGTGTGCGTGTGTGTGCGTGTGTGAGTATGTGTGTGTGTTAGTTCGGCTTGCAGAGATAAGAACACGGCCGAGGCAAGAAGGCCCTGCCTGTCGTTAGAGGCGACTAATAGGTAGGAGTCGAGCGGTGAAGAATGTATGTGTGTGTGCGTGTGTGCGTGTTTGTGTATGTGTGAGTGTATGTGTGTGTGCGTGTGTGCGTGCGTGTGTGTTTGTGTTTGTCAGTGTGTGTGTGTGTATGTGTGTGTGTCCCTTCGTCTCGCAGAGATAAGAAAACAGCCGTGGCAAGAAGGCCATGCAAATCGTACGGGGCGACTAATGGGTAGAAGTCGAGAGGTGAAGAGTGGGCGACTAATAAGTAGGAGTCGAGAGATGAAGAGTTTATGTGTGTGTGCGTTTGTGCGTGTGAGTGTGCGTGTGTGAGTATGTGTGTGTGTTAGTTCGGCTTGCAGAGATAAGAACACGACCGAGGCAAGAAGGCCCTGCCTATCGTAAGAGGCGACTAATAGGTAGGAGTCGAGAGGTGAAGAGTGTATGTGTGTGTGTGCGTGTGTACGTGTGTGTGTGCGTGTGTGAGTTTGTGTGTGTGTCCGTTCGGCTTGCAGAGATAAGAACACGGCCGAGGCAAGAAGGCCCTGCCTGTCGTAAGAGGCGACTAATAGGTAGGAGTCGAGAGGTGAAGAATGTATGTGTGTGTGCGTGTGTGCGTGTTTGTGTGTGTGTGTGAGTGTATGTGTGTGTGCGTGTGTACGTGCGTGTGTGCGTGTGTGTGTGTGAGTGTGTGTGTGTGAGTATGTGTGTGTGTTAGTTCGGCTTGCAGAGATAAGAACACGACCGAGGCAAGAAGGCCCTGCCTATCGTAAGAGGCGACTAATAGGTAGGAGTGGAGAGGTAAAGAGTTTATGTGTGTGTGCGTTTGTGCGTGTGAGTGTGCGTGTGTGAGTATGTGTGTGTGTTAGTTCGGCTTGCAGAGCTAAGAACACGACCGAGGCAAGAAGGCCCTGCCTATCGTAAGAGGCGACTAATAGGTAGGAGTCGAGAGATGAAGAGTGTATGTGTGTGTGCGCGTGTGTACGTGTGTGTGTGCGTGTGTGAGTATGTGTGTGTGTCCATTCAACTTGCAGAGATAAGAACACGGCCGAGGCAAGAAGGCCCTGCCTGTCGTAAGAGGCGACTAATGAATAGGAGTCAAGAGGTGAAGATTGTATGTGTGCGTGCGTGTGTGCGTGTGTGTGTGTGTGAGTGTGTGTGTGTATGTATGTGTGTGTCCGTTCTGCTCGCAGAGATTAGAATACGGCCGAGGCAATAAGTCCATGCCTGTCGTAAGAGGCGACTAATGGGTAGGAGTCGAGAGGTGATGAGTGTATTTGTGTGTGTGTGTGTGTGCGTCTGTGCGTGTGTGTGTAAGTGTGTGCGTGTGTGTGTGTGAGTGTGTGTGTGTCCGTTCGGCTTGCAGAGATAAGAACACGGCCGTGGCAAGAAGTCCCTGCCTGTCGTAAGAGGCGACTAATGAATAGGAGTCGAGAGGTGAAGAGTGTATGTGTGTGTGTGTGTGCGTGTGTTTGTGCGTGTGTGAGTGTGTGTGTATATGTGTGTGTGTCCGTTTGGCTTGCAGAGATAAGAATACGGCCGAGGCAAGAAGGCCCTGCCTGTCGTAAGAGGCGACTAATGGGTAGGAGTCGAGAGGTGAAGAGTGTATGTGTGTATGTGTGTGTGTGTGTGCGTGTGTGTGCGTGTGTAAGTGTGTGTGTGTATGTGTGTGTGTGTCTGTTTGGCTTGCAGAGATAAGAATACGGCCGAGGCATGAAGGCCATGCTTGCTGTAAGGAGCGACTAATGGGTAGGAGTCGAGAGATAAAGAGTGTACGTGTGTGTGTGTGTGTTCGTTTGTGTGTACGTGTGTATGTGTTTGTGCGTGTGTAGGTGTGTGTGTGGGTGTATGGGTGTGTGTGTCCGTTCGGCTTGCATAGATAAGAACACGACCGAGGCAAGAAGGCCCTGCCTATCGTAATGGGCGGCTAATAGGTAGGAGTCGAGAGGTGAAGAGTGTATGTGTGTGTTTGCGTGTGTACGTGTGTATGTGCGTGTGTGAGTATGTGTGTGTGTCCGTTCGGCTTGCAGAGATAAGAACACGGCCGAGGCAAGAAGGCCCTTCCTGTCGTAAGAGGCGACTAATAGGTAGGAGTCGAGAGGTGAAGAATGTATGTGTGTGTGCGTGTGTGCGTGTTTGTGTGTGTGTGTGAGTGTATGTGTGTGTGCGTGTGTACGTGCGTGTGTGTGTGTGTGTGAGTGTGTATGTGTCCGTTCGGCTTGCAGAGATAAGAACACGGCCGTGGCAAGAAGTCCCTGCCTGTCGTAAGAGGCGACTAATGAATAGGAGTCGAGAGGTGAAGAGTGTATGTGTGTGTGTGTGTGTGCGTGTGTTTGAGCGTGTGTGAGTGTGTGTGTATATGTGTGTGTGTCCGTTTGGCTTGCAGGAATAAGAATGCGGCCGAGGCAAGAAGGCCCTGCCTATCGTAAGAGGCGACTAATAGGTAGGAGTCGAGAGATGAAGAGTGTATGTGTGTGTGCGCGTGTGTACGTGTGTGTGTGCGTGTGTGAGTATGTGTGTGTGTCCATTCAACTTGCAGAGATAAGAACACGGCCGAGGCAAGAAGGCCCTGCCTGTCGTAAGAGGCGACTAATGAATAGGAGTCAAGAGGTGAAGATTGTATGTGTGCGTGCGTGTGTGCGTGTGTGTGTGTGTGAGTGTGTGTGTGTATGTATGTGTGTGTCCGTTCGGCTCGCAGAGATTAGAATACGGCCGAGGCAATAAGTCCATGCCTGTCGTAAGAGGCGACTAATGGGTAGGAGTCGAGAGGTGAAGAGTGTATTTGTGTGTGTGTGTGCGTGTGTGCGTGTGTGTTTGAGTGTATGCGTGTGTGTGTGAATGTGTGTGTGTCCGTTCGGCTTGCAGAGATAAGAACACGGCCGTGGCAAGAAGTCCCTGCCTGTCGTAAGAGGCGACTAATGAATAGGAGTCGAGAGGTGAAGAGTGTATGTGTGTGTGTGTGCGTGTGTTTGTGCGTGTGTGAGTGTGTGTGTATATGTGTGTGTGTGTCCGTTTGGCTTGCAGAGATAAGAATACGGCCGAGGCAAGAAGGCCCTGCCTGTCGTAAGAGAAGAATAATGGGTAGGAGTCGAGAGGTGAAGAGCGTATGTATGTCTGTGCGTGTGTACGTGCGTGTGTGAGTGTGTGTGTGTGTATGTGTGTGTGTAAGTGTGTGTGTGTCCGGTCGGCTCACAGAGATGAGAGCACGGCCGTGGCAAGAAGGCCCTGCCTGTCGTAAGAGGCGACTAATGGGTAGGAGTCGAGAGGTGAAGAGTGTATGTGTGTGTGTGTGTGCGTGTGTGCGTGTGTGTGCGTGTGTAAGTGTGTGTATGTATGTGTGTGTGTCTGTTTGGCTTGCATAGATAAGAACACGACCGAGGCAAGAGGGCCCTGCCTATCGTAAGAGGCGACTAATAGGTAGGAGTCGAGAGGTGAAGAGTGTATGTGTGTGTGTGCGTGTGTACGTGTGTGTGTGCGTGTGTGAGTATGTGTGTGTGTCCGTTCGGCTTGTAGAGATAAGAAAACGGCCGAGGCAAGAGGGCCCTGCCTGTCGTAAGAGGCCACTAATAGGTAGGAGTCGAGAGGTGAAGAATATATATGTGTGTGCGTGTGTGCGTGTTTGTGTGTGTGTGAGTGTATGTGTGTGTGCGTGTGTACGTGCGTGTGTGCGTGTGTGTGTGTGAGTGTGTGTGTGTATGTGTGTGTGTGTCCCTTCGCTCGCAGAGATGAGAAAACAGCGGTGGCAAGAAGACCATGCCTGTCGTAAGAGGCGACTAATGGATAGGAGTCGAGAGGTGGAGAGTGTGTGCGTGTGCGTGTGCGTATGTGTGTGTGTGCGTGTGTGTGTCCGTTCGGCTTGCAGAGATAAGAACACGGCCGTGGCAAGAACTCCCTGCCTATCGTAAGAGGAGAATAATGGGTAGAAGTCGAGAGGTGAAGAGTGTATGTGTGTGTGTGCGTTTGTGCGTGCCTGTGTGAGTGTGTGTGTGTATATGTGTGAGTCAGTGTGTGTGTTTCCGGTCGGCTTGCGGATATGAGAACACGGCCGTGGCAAGAAGGCCCTGCCTGTCGTAAGAGACGACTAATGGGTAGGAGTCGAGGGGTGAAGAGTGTATGTGTGTGTGTGTGTGTGTGTGTGTGTGTGTGTGCGTGTGTGGGTGTGTGTGCATGTGTAAGTGTGTGTGTATGTGTGTGTGTGTCTGTTTGGCTTGCAGAGATAAGAATACGGCCGAGGCAAGAAGGCCCTGCCTCTTGTAAGGGGCGACTAATAAGTAGGAGTCGAGAGGTGAAGAGTGTATATGTGTGTGTGTGCCTGTGTGCGTGTGTTTGTATGTGTGTGTGCGGGTGTGTGTGTGTCCGTTCGGCTTGCAGAGATAAAAATACGGCCGAGGCAAGAAGGATCTGCCTCTTGTAAGGGGCGACTAATAAGTAGGAGTCGGGAGGTGAAGAGTGTATGTGTGTGTGTGCGTTTGTGCGTGTGTGCGTGTGTATGTGCGTGTGTGAGTATGTGTGTGTGTTAGTTCGGCTTGCAGAAATAAGAACACGACCGAGGCAAAAAGGCCCTGCCTATCGTAAGAGGCGACTAATGGGTAGGAGTCGAGAGGTGAAGAGTGTATGTGTGTGTGCCTGTGTGCGTGTGTTTGTATGTGTGTGTGTGCACGTGTGTGTGTGTGTCCGTTCGGCTTGCAGAGATAAAAATACGTCCGTCGCAAGAAGGCCCTGCCTGTCGTAAGAGGCGACTAATGGGTAGGAGTCGAGAGGTGAAGAGTGTATGTGTGTGTGTGTGTGTGTGTGCGTGTGTGCGTGTGTGTGCGTGTGTGAGTGTGTGTGTGTGTGTCCCTTCGTCTCGCAGAGATAAGAAAACAGCCGTGGCAAGAAGGCCATGCAAATCGTACGGGGCGACTAATGGGTAGAAGTCGAGAGGTGAAGAGTGGGCGACTAATAAGTAGGAGTCGAGAGATGAAGAGTTTATGTGTGTGTGCGTTTGTGCGTGTGAGTGTGCGTGTGTGAGTATGTGTGTGTGTTAGTTCGGCTTGCA